>NW_016872769.1:0-3832 GCF_001698545.2 Rhinopithecus bieti
CTTTTTTTTTTTTTTTCTTTTTTTGAGAGGGAGTCTTGTTCCGTCGCCCAGGCTGGAGTACAGTGGCGCCATCTCGGCTTACTGCAAGCTCCGCCTCCCGGGTTCACACCATTCTCCTGCCTCAGCCTCCTGAGTACCCTTTGTTTTTTTGAGAGCCAGTTTCACTCTTGTCGCCCAAGCTGGAGTACAATGGTGCGATCTTGGCTCACCGCAACCACCGCCTCCTGGGTTCAAGTGATTCTCCTGCCTCAGCCTCCCGAGTAGCTGGGATTACAGGTATGTGCCACCACGCCCGGCTAATTTTTGTATTTTTAGTAGAGACGGGGCTTCACCACGTTGGCCAGGGTGGTCTCGAACGCCTGACCTCAGGTGATCCGCACGCCTCGGCCTCCCAAAGTTCTGGGATTGTAGCCGGGAGCCACTGCGCCCGGCCTCACATTGTATTTCCATTGGACGCTGCTGCTCTAGGTTACTGAATTTTTCAGTCTATTTAAATACTACTTCCTCAGAGAGGCCTTCCCAGACCACTCTTCCCCTCACTCTCATTACCGTGCTGTAATTTCTTCGCACTCTTTATCATCTGAATTTATTTACCTATTTATTGATTTACTTGCTGTTCACCTGTTTTGTCCACAAGAATGTAAACTCCATGAGAGCAGGGATAGGATGTATCTTTCTTATTCACTGCTATGTTCCCAGTGCTTAGCATATAAATATATTTGTCAGTTATATATTTTTATCTGTCAATAATCTCATCTTGCATGTTCACTTTACAGCCAACAAAATAGGCCTAGAGAAGAGCAGGGACTTCCAAGATCACGCAGTACCAGATCCTGCCTCCTGATACCTAATGCAGTGCTCCTCGCTCTGGTTAAAGTTGATATGATAAACTGAGGCACACTAAGACAGGAATAAGCTGTGCATTTCAGCAATGCCTCAGTCCAGTGTTTCCCAAAGTGGGAACTTGTGTTAACGGTGGTATGATTTTAGGTGGAACGTTAATGTTAAATGACACTGAATTATACAATGAGAAAGGATTCTTTTTTCAATCTTTTTCAACCTGAAAGGGCTAATTTGGTGCTAACATGTCCTTAGTGCCGTTCTAACACTTTCTAATCTGCCTTTTTTTTTTTTTTTGAGATGGAGTCTTGCTCTGTCACCCAGGCTGGAGTGTAGTGGTGCCATCTCGGCTCACTGCAACTTTTACCTCCCTGGTTCCAGTGATTCTCCTGCCTCAGCCTTCCGGGCAGCTGGGATTACAGGTGTGCACCACCACGCCCAGCTAATTTTTGTATTTTTAGTAGAGACAGGGTTTCACCATGTTGGCCAGGCTGGTCTGCAACTCTTAACCTCAGGTGATCTGCCTGCCTCAGCCTCCCAAAGTGCTGGGATTACAGGTGTGAACCACCATGCCCGGCCTAATCTGCCTTTTAACACAGAGATTTAGGCCTCAAATTTAGAGCCTTTGGTAGGCAATACCATCCATTCATCCAGAATTCACTAACAATGTTTTAACTTTGCCCCCCACCCCTTTTTTTCTCCTTTTTTTTTTTTTTGAGATGGAGTCTCGCTCTGTCGCCCAGGCTGGAGTGCAGTGGTGCGATCTTGGCTCACTACAACCTCCACCTCCGAGGTTCAAGTGATTCTCCTGCCTCAGCCTCCTGAGTAGCTGGAATTACAGGCGCGCACCACCATGCCCAGCTAATTTTTGTATTTTTAGTGGAGATGGGATTTCACCATGTTGGTCAGACTGGTCTTAAATTCCTGACCTGAGGTGATCCACCCTCCTTGGCCTCCCAAAGTGCTGGGATTACAGGTGTGAGCCACCATGCCTGGCCAACTTTACATATTTTTATAGTTACCTTCTATTTATGGCAAGTGATACTAGTTTTCTATCATAATTATATACGATTGACCCTTGAACAATGCAGGGGTTAGGGGCACAAACTCTTTACACACAGTCAAAAATCCTTTTTTCTTTGAGACAGGGTCTTACTCTGTTGCCCAGGCTGGAGTGCAGTGGTAAGATCACAAGTCACTGTAGCCTTGATATCCCAGGCTCAAGCGAATCTCCTACCTCAGCCTCCTGAGCATCTGGGACTACAGGAGCACACCACCACACCCCAGTTAATTTTTGAACATTTTTTGTAGAGATGACGTTTCATTATGTTGCTCAGGCTGGTGCTGAATTCCTGGACTCAAGTGATCTGCCTGCCTCAGCCTCCCAAAGTGCTGGAATTACAGGTGTGAGCCACCGTGCCTGGCCCTCATATTATTTTTGACTCCCGAAAAACTTAACTACTAATAGCCTACTGTTGGCCAGAGGAAAGCCTTACTGATAACATAAACTGTGGATTAACACATCTTTTTATGTTATATATATTATATACTGTACTCTTATAATCAAGTAAACTGGGCATGGTGGCTCATGCATGTAATCCCAGCAGTTTAAGAGGCAGAAGCAGCAGATTGCCTGAGCTCAGGAGTTCAAGACCAGCCTGGGCAACATGGCAAAACCTCGTCTCTACTAAAAATACAAATATCTGCCAGGCATGGGGTGCACACCCATAGTCCTAGCTGCTTGCGGGGCTGAGGCAGGAGGATCACTTGAGCCTGGGAGGTTGAGGTTGCAATGAACCGAAATGGTGCCACTGCACTCCAGCCTGAGTGACAGAGCGACACCCCATCTCTAAAAAAAAATCAAGTAAGCTAGGGAAAAGAAAATATTATTAAGAAAATTATTGGATAAGTAGAGATTGATTATAAGAAAAGAAAATATAAGGAAGTAAAAATACATTTACAGTACCGTACTGTATTTATTGATACCATAAGTTCATCTGTTTACAAGATGTATTGTCTGTCTGAAATAGTAAGCAGCTGAAGCTGCAGAGCTCCACCTATGGTACCACCTACTATACAATGAGAAAGGATTCTTTTTTCAATCTTTTTCAACTTGAAAGGGCTGATTTGGTGCTAACATGTACTTAGTGCCGTTCTAACACTTTCTAATCTGCCTTTTTGCTTGAATCAAGCAATTCAAGCAACTTTTTCTTGTAATGTCATGACTCTTCTCTGCTTCTTGGGAACCCTTCCAGAATCACTAGTAGCACCTAGTATGGGCCCTTGGTACTACTCAAGGCTTACAATATTGCATTAAACACATTGAAAAATACACGAGAACCTTGAGGGATCACATTTTACTGCAATATATGATTCACTGGTGAGACTCCTTGTGCAGAGATGATTAGCTCACAGAGCGTTTTAAGCATGTACTCACAACACCAGAGCACGCTGCAGTGGCAACAGGAGGTAGCTTCACAAATATGATGGTAGTACAGTATGTACTACAGTTGTTTATGCAGTTATGATTTAATACTGCATCTTTACATTTGGTTATATTTCTATTTTGAATGGCATCATGTACTGTCTGTGTGTTGTATATGTTTTGGGCAATTTTAATTTTTTATAATAGATTTATGTATATTTTATGGTAGCAAGTGGTAAAATAGACTAGTATCTACATATATTTTATGCATTAATGACATACTTTTTTTCATTTTAAAAAATATTTCTAGGTAACAAGATTCACCTGTTTTTCCGAATTGTCAGTCTTTAAAAAAATTTTCCAATTTAAAAAATCAGCTGGGCATGGTGGCTCACCCCTGTAATCCCAGCACTTTGGTAGGCTGAGGCAGGCAGATCACCTGAGGTCAGGAGTTTGAGACCAGCCTGGCAAACTTGGCGAAACCCCATCTCTACTAAAAATACAAAAACATTAGCTGGGCATGGTGGCATGTGCCTATAATCCCAGCTACTCAGGAGACTGAGGCAT
>NW_016872770.1:0-1234 GCF_001698545.2 Rhinopithecus bieti
GGTCCAACCATTATAACCTTATTTAACCTTAATGATCTCCTTGAGGGCCCCATCTGTAAATACAGTCACACTGGGAGTTAGAGATTAAGACATGAATTTGTTGGGGGACACAACTCAGTCCATAACAATTTTCAAAATGTCTGTGGGCAATGAACAGCCTGTGGATTTCCTGCTTATCATGACCCCCAGATAATGTTTAAATATCACTAATTACCATTCATAAATATATGCACATATTCCAAAAAAAACTCTCCATCTATTTTCTTTGCTAAAATAATAGAGTATCCAAGGCAACAAGGACACCTGTGCTACCCTGAGAAGTGCAACAGAGAAACCCCTGTCTTTTTTATTCTGACAGAATTAATGCAAACAACCCAGTTGAATCATTTTTTTTTCCTAGTAATGAGACAAGAAAATTCCCCATGGGGCTTCATAAACAGAAAATAACATAGTTACATAGCCAAGTACATGTTGATCTCTAGTGGCCCTCTCTAAGGGAAAGCACAGCACACACAGTGTAGACTTCTCCTACACAGAATTAGGTATTAATGTCAGGATCTGTGGTTGAGATTGCTTTTTATAACCCAATATACATTTTCTCCCTCTCTTGTTAGAGCCCCTGTTTTAGAATGGGATGTCAGTGTGCCCTGTTAAGAAACTACATTTTCTATCCTTCCTTGTAGCTATAAATGGTCAATGCAACCTAGATTATTGTCTGAGACTCATGAGAAGGCTCTTACAAAGAGAGCAGATAGCTAGCATGTGCCCTTCTCAGCCCTTACCTCTCCAACCTTCCTCTTGTTTCCTGCTTGGAATACAGATTTGATATGTGCAAATATAGCAGCCATCTTGGATGACTGGAACTTCAGGAACCATCTTGAACAAGGGATAATTTCAAAAATGGAAGCCAAATATTAAGAAAGATGGACCTAAAACACAGATGAAGCCAAGGTCCATAATGATGCTTCATAAAGCTTCTATAGCAACCCTAGATGGTTGAACTCTTTCATGTGAGGAAGAAATACATGCTTTCTATCTTACTTAAAACATTATTTCTGCTCTCTGTTATTAGCTGTGTAAAGTTTCTCAGCTGATACAAAGTGAAAACTAAAAATCTCAAAATATGAAAATTACCTTAGAAAGTCAATTAGATCTCCCATAAAATCCCCCATAAACTACAGTAAAACAGGGAGGCATAAGGCACAAGAATGGGTTATAGGTAAAGGCAATTAAG
>NW_016872771.1:0-1234 GCF_001698545.2 Rhinopithecus bieti
AGGACAAGTCTTAGAGTAGTCGATTAGATGAATCATTTGAGAGGCGGCCCAAACAGAAATCCATGGTCTGACAAAGGGCATGGATCTTGTGGTCTTATCTTGGTGAGGTTTGGCCACAACTCTGAGTTCTCTGAGATTCTTGCTAATTCTTGGACAGTTCCTGCAAGAGTTCGAAGTGGGGGTGATGACATGGTGGCAGATAAGCAGACACTGAGTAGCCCGTTGTTTGAACCACCATGGTGTGGGGTGGGCATGGGATTTCTGCACATTCTTGGGGCCTAGGTCATGTGTCCCTCTGCCAGCTGCAGTCCCTGTGGCTGCATCTGTGTGTCTGAGATGTTGTGAGCACAGTGGGTCTGACGCTATGGTTCTGACGCTCACTAAACTGTGAGCTCTGGGATTGGCTTTGGGATGTCGGAGATTGCACGTTTAGCTAGCATTCCTGTCACTGGGCCTCACTAGTAATAACAAAGATCCTCAGTGATGATTGTTTTCAGCACATGAGCCAGGCACTAGGTTAGGGGCTTCACATCTGTTCTCTCTCTTTATTTTATAACCCTGCCGCCTGGTATTTCCCATTCTCTGATGGGGAGACTGAGGCTCAGAGAGGTGAAGTGACCTTCTTGGCAGTCACACAGTGGGTGGTAGAGCTGGCCTTGGAACCTGGACCTGTTTTGTCACCTGAGGCCCTGCTCCTTCCAGATCTCTGCATCGTTCTGAGGTTCCTTACCCTGGTTTCCTCCGCAAACTCATTTTCACCTTAAAAAGGAGATAATCATGACTTGCTTGCGGTTGTGAGGGGTTCAGACTGCCTGGGAGCTGGGCCTGTGGTCACTCTGTGTCCATGTGTACTTGTGTGTCTGTGTTTCTATGCATGCAGGTCGTGTACAACGTGGGACTCTGCATATGTCTGTTTGATATCACCAAATTGGAGGATGCCTATGTATTCCCTGGGGATGGGGCATCACACACCAAAGGTGGGTATCTTCTGTCCCTGGGGCATTGGGTTTCTTGGGGCTCAGTTTTCTGTAGCAAAAGTTCAAGCCAAAGCCAGGTTCAGTGGTGTGTGCCTGTAAGGCTGAGGGCGGAAGGATCTCTTGAGCCATGGAGTTCAAGGCCAGTCTGGGCAACATAGTAAGACCCTGTCTTTAAATAAATAAATAAATAAATAAAATATTAAAAAAAATTTTTTTTTTTTTGAGACGGAGTCTCGCTCTGTCGCCCAGGCTGTAGT
>NW_016872772.1:0-873 GCF_001698545.2 Rhinopithecus bieti
ATATTGCTGAGCAGCGAGTGTACCTTTCTGATTCTTACTTTGGAAGCTTCCTCTCAGGGGTGTACTCCACCGTGTGATGTGTGGGGTGTCAGTCTGTCCCTAGTGGGGGATGTCTCCCCGTTAGGCTACTCAGGGGTCAGTGACCCACTTGAGCAGGCAGTCTGTCCGTTCTCAGATCTCAACCTCCGTGTTGCTTCAGCTCTCGCTGGTCGGGCTGCAGCAGCTGACCAGCACTGATTATCTGACACTCCCTAGTGAGATGAGCCCAGTACCTCAGTTGAAAATGCAGAAATCACCGGTCTTCTGTTTCGCTCACGCTGGGAGTTGGAGACTGGAGGTGTTCCTATTCGGCCATCTTGCTCCACCCCCCGACAGTTTCTCTCTTTTATTTTATTTTATTTTTTAACTGTGTGTAGGATTTTTAGAGATCTCCCCTTTCTTATTTCTTATATTGAAGAATATATTCTCCACTGCCTCCTCTAGATCATTTCAGACAGAACATAGCTTCAACCCAACAAAAAGAGAACACGTTAAGTAAAGCTTCTTCAATTCCTTGTTATCCACACGGATTATATGTAAGTTCACTCGAGTTCTAGGCCGGGCGCGGTGGCTCAAGCCTGTAATCCCAGCACTTTGGGAGGCCGAGACGGGCGGATCACGAGGTCAGGAGATCGAGACCATCCTGACTAACACGGTGAAACCCCGTCTCTACTAAAATACAAAACTAGCCGGGCGAGGTGGCGGGCGCCTGTAGTCCCAGCTACTTGGGAGGCTGAGGCAGGAGAATGGCGTAAACCCGGGAGGCAGAGCTTGCAGTGAGCTGAGATCCAGCCACTGCACTCCAGTCCGGGCGACAGAGCGAGACTCCGCCTC
>NW_016872773.1:0-304 GCF_001698545.2 Rhinopithecus bieti
GAATGAGTAAGTGAGTGAGAGTGAGTGAGTGAGTGAATGAGTGAGTGAGTGAATGAGTGAGTGAATGAGTAAGTGAATGAGTGAGTGAATGAGTGAATGAGTGAGTGAGAGTGAATGAGTGAGTGAATGAGTGAGTGAGTGAATGAGTAAGTGAGTGAATGAGTGAGTGAGTGAATGAGTGAGTGAGTGAATGAGTGAGTGAGTGAATGAGTGAGTGAATGAGTGAGTGAATGAGTGAGTGAATGAGTAAGTGAATGAGTGAGTGAATGAGTGAATGAGTGAGTGAGAGTGAATGAGTGAGTGA
>NW_016872774.1:0-1366 GCF_001698545.2 Rhinopithecus bieti
ACAGCAGTTTCTCCAATGCCCCCCAGGTTTTTGCAGGATCTGCAAATTTCTGAAGGCAAACTAGAAAAGCCTTGTGGCTGACCAAAGGTATGAGAGGACTTTGAATCACTTAGAGGCTCGCCTTTGTTTCTGTAAGAATTCAAGCTCCAAGACAAGAACTGTTGATTTTATTTTTTTCCCTTTATTTTCTTGCAAGCTATTTTCAAAGAATTGAGTAGTAGCATTCTATTATAATGCTTAGAGAGTGACCAACTGAAACAACTATACTAGTTTTGAATTGCCTTTTTGTATCAGGAAGATTCCCAACCAGAGCAGAAATTCAAAGATTTCTATGCCCTGGAGCCACTGGATCTAATGCCATATGCCTTTGAAAACCTTGCATAAATTTCTCGACAAATGCCTTGGGGTGCTCACCCTCTATCTGGATATACAATTTGACTTTAGACCAATTCATCTTAGGAGGGAAAGCCTCTAATATTGTCCCTATCAGGCCCTGAATATCAGCATCTAGCTGAGCTGTCTCCTCATTTGCAGGAGGGCCAGGGAGGGGCTCTGGCCATCTGTTCCCTCTGTGGAGGGGGTTTCCCCAGAAGGCTGTCGGGCCTGTCTGGCCAGTTATTAACTGCAGTATGATCATGAGAGGAAAGTACACCTCTTATCACCTCTTATCAGCCAGTCAAGGTTTCTATGAATGGGATTATGGATGGCCACTGATTTCTCCTATTCTTCTCTAAACTTGGTAGGATCTTGTGAAAGTGGAGACAAAATGGCTTCATAATTTAAAAGATCTGTTGCTGTCCAGGAAACATAAACTCTTTGAGTAGGGGGTCTAAGATACATTCACAGAGAACATTGCATAGGAAGGTCTGGAGCTGATGGAGTCTGATTACAAAGCCCTGGGAAATAGGAAAGGTTGTAAGGCACAGAAAAAAGGTGAGCCTTGGCACATGTTCTTGGAACCTGTGCCAGTTTTACTTCTTGGTTGTTAAGTTTTACACAAATGACCTGTATGCCTTGGGCTTTGAGATCAAGAGGACTTTTTGTAAATCACCCAGGGAAAGGAAGGTTAAAGAAGGCAGCTGTATATCTAAGTGGCTTTCTGGGGAGGTTGAAGGAGTCAAAGGATTTTGTTGAGGAGCCACAATAGGAGGGAGAAACTGAAGAGATAGGGCTGAATGTTGAGGAGGGGGTTTCAAATCAGGGGCCCTGAGGTCCAATAGATCCTCTGGTGGGTCAGGGACAGGGAGTTGGGGATAAAGCAGGGTGTAAGTGGGTGGAGAAGGAGGATTTATAGTGGAAGCGAATTTCAATTTGTGTTCTAGGTCTGCTTTTTGTTGTTTAATTTTCTTAAGTGAATTTCTAAGGA
>NW_016872775.1:0-1042 GCF_001698545.2 Rhinopithecus bieti
GTTATCGGCAATCACTGCTTTCAAAGCCATTTTCACTGCATTTCAGATGCCAGAATATACCTCATACAGTACTAATAAAGGGTTGCACTAGAATTAATGAAAAGTTTCCACGTTCACATGTAATAAATAAGTACCTAATTAAAGGCATGGTTAAGTCAGAAGTCCAGATATTGTCTTTTATATTAATATCTATTATATTTTAGCATTTACTATGAGCCTCTTCAACTGACTGATGCCTGAAGGGAGAACTAAGAAATCGCTCAGCTGGTGGCTGGCACTGGTCTTGAAGAAAGCTAGTAAGGAACACTTTGCAGCCTTTCAGAGTTTCTCCACCAGCTGTCAGCAGCTATGGGTGCTGAAAAGATCCTGTCACTTCATCCAAAGGGATTTACTTGGTCAGAAGGAAAATTTAAATACAAAGCATGCAGCTAAGAAGCCAGTGAAAAGGATTATGAGCGTACAAGAGCACATGTGTATACGACACTAATACATCTTTAGGAAATTTCAGATCCCCAAGGCCAGGATTACTGCCAGGGGCAGGGTGGTGGACCTATGCAGGAACATTTACCGCTAGTGTTATTATCTTCCAACTATTCAGTGCAACTTTATAGGTCTTTCACTGAGGCCATTAAAAAAGAAGAAAAAGAAAAGAAAAACTGCCATCCCCTCAATGGAGAGCAATAATTCAGGTTTTCTTATTGTTGGGAATCACCTGCATGCAAAGTACCCTGTTGCCTTGTGTACATGGTCTAATTTTCTTGCCCTTGTCCAGATTTACCAATGGGATGCATCTGATTGTTTAAGGATGGTAAAAGCAAATCAAGGTATGAGAACTTTTAGGCTCACCGCTCTGCACACCAAGAGACTGAGGGACTCATCCAAAACAAGACAGGAGGTCACTGAAATGGCCACAGCCAGGATGCTTGGGGAGGAGGTGGTGGTGAAAAGCCAGCCCCCCTTGCAGGATAGTCAAGGACAAGGTTAAACGTCCCTACCAAGAGTGAGGAAGTGGGAGGAAGAAGCCTACAGAACTGAGGATGCC
>NW_016872776.1:0-593 GCF_001698545.2 Rhinopithecus bieti
AATAGCCTCAGACAAAACTGGTAAGCAGCTTGCTGTGAAACTGTTTTGTGATAGATATGTCTATTCATCAAACATACATAAAACTTTGCTTGTGTTACGCAGTTTTGAAATGGCGTGAAGGAGAGATTCGCAAAGGGACATTCGGGAACACCTTCAGACCTGTGCAGAAATAGGAAATATCTTGAGATTTAAACTGGAGGGAAGCTTTCTGAGAAACTGATGCGTGATATGTGCATTCCACTCAGGGAATTTTACCTCTTTTTTGAGAAGGCAGTGTTTGAACACTGTTGCTGAAAACTGAAAAAGTGATATTTTGCAGCGCATTGAAGACTATGGAGAAAATTGAAATATCCTGAACTAAAACCCAGAAAGAAGTGTTCCAAGAAACTGCTCTCTAACGTGTGCATTTATTTCAGAGAGTTAAAGCTTACTCTACATTGCCCAGTTTGGAAACTCTGTCTTTGGGGAATCTGTGAAGGGATATTTAGTGCCTCCCGGAGGCTTGTGGTGGGAAAGGAAAGGTCTTCCGATGAATTCTGGAGAGAAACTTTCGGAGCAACTGCTTTGTGACATGTGTATTCGTGTCATAGAGA
>NW_016872777.1:0-1223 GCF_001698545.2 Rhinopithecus bieti
GGGATTACAGGCTTGAGCCACCGCGCCTGGCCTATTTAAAATATTTTAAAATTAAAATAAAAAGGAAAATGAGCAACAGACAAACAGGCATTCCATCAAGAGGATACACACATGGCAAATAAAAATCATATATGTTCAACATAATTAGCCATGAAGAAAATGCAAATTAAACCCACAATGACACATCACTGCACATCTATCAGAATGGCTGAAATAAAAAAGTGGTAACTACAAATCCTGGAGAGTGTGTGGAGAAACTGGATCACTCCTTCACTGTTGGTGAGGGTGTAAAATGTGCCTGCTGGCACAGCCCCTCTGGAAGACAGTTTGTAGATTTTTACAAAACTCAATATGCAGTTGCCCTGTGACCTAGTCTTTGCTTTCTTGGGCATATTTCCTACAGATATGAAACTTACGTTCACAAATACATGGACTTGAATGCTTACAGCAGTTTTATTTGTAACAGTCAGAAACTGGAAACAGCCCAGATTCCAGGGGTGAATGGTGAAATGCACTGTGGTATATCTGTAGAGTGGAATATTATGCAGCAGTGAAAAGTCATGAACTATTGATCCATTTGGGTGGATCTCAAGGGAATTCTGCTGAGTAAAAAAGTGAATCCCAAAGAGTTACCTGCTGTAGGATTCCAGGTAAATGGCATCCTCGAAAAAACAAAATGAGAGATGGAGAACAGATGAGTGGGTTCCTGGGTTGGGCTGTGTCTATGCAACAGCAGCATGAGGGGTCCCATTCTGATGGAAATGTCCAGTATCCTGATTGTGGCAGTGGACACATGAAGCTAGCATAGAACTAAACACCCACACACAAAAATGAGTGCCTGTAACAAGGTCAGTGGAGTGTATCAATGTCAACTTCCTGGCTGTCATAACATCCTCGAGTTTTGCAAGCGGTTACCATTGGGGAAAACCAGGGGAAGGATACCAGGGGTCTCTCTGCACTATTTCTATGCAAGTGTCCAGCATGCATCTGACAGAGGACATGGTACTATCCATGAGAATAAGCAAGAGAGGTCCTGTGCTGGATGCTGCCTGAGGGGTGTGTGCTGGCGGGGATGCAGGCACCTTCTCTAGCTGATCCACAGGGTGCAGCCCCGCCTTGCAGGGAGCCAGGCTCTGCAGAGGCCCCTGGGCTGGTCTCAGCCTCCCAGGCCTGACCTTGTGAGCCCAGGAGCTATTCTGTGTCTGTGTGTCTGTGTGTCTGTG
>NW_016872778.1:0-590 GCF_001698545.2 Rhinopithecus bieti
TATAGCCTCAGACAAAACTGGTTAGCAGCTTGCTGTGAAACTGTTTTGTGATAGATATGTCTATTCATCAAACATACATAAAACTTTGTTTGTGTTATGCAGTTTTGAAATGGCGTGAAGGAGAGATTCGCAAAGGGACATTCGGGAACACATTCAGACCTGTGCAGAAATAGGAAATATCTTGAGATTTAAACTGGAGGGAAGCTTTCTGAGAAACTGTGCGTGATATGTGTATTCCACTCAGGGAATTTTACCTCTTTTTTGAAGGCAGTGTTTGAACACTCTTCCTGAAAACTGAAAAAGTGATATTTTGCAGTGCATTGAAGACTATGGCGAAAATTGAAATATCCTGAAATAAAACCCAGAAAGAAGTGTTCCAAGAAACTGTTCTCTAACGTGTGCATTTATTTCAGAGAGTTAAAGCTTACTCTGCATTGCCCAGTTTGGAAACTCTGTCTTTGAGGAATCTGTGAAGGGATATTTAGTGCCTCCCGGAGACTTGTGTTGGGAAAGGAAAGGTCTTCCGATGAATTCTGGAGAGAAACTTTTGGAGCAACTGCTTTGTGACATGTGTATTCATGTCATAGAGC
>NW_016872779.1:0-875 GCF_001698545.2 Rhinopithecus bieti
CAATCATGTCATCTGCAAACAGGGACAATTTGACTTCTTCTTTTCCACATCAGGGAATACAATGCAGCCACAAAAAAGAATGAGTTTGTGTCCTTTGTAGGGACACGGATGCAGCTGGAAACCATCATTCTCAGCAAACTATCAAAAGAACAGAAAACCAAACACCGCATGTTCTCACTCATAGGTGGGAACTGAACAATGAGATTACTTGGACTCGGGAAGGGGAACATCACACACCGGGGCCTATTTTCAGGAGCAGGGAGGGGAGAGTGATTGCAATGGGAGTTATACCTGATGTAAAGGAGGAGTTGATGGGTGCTGTCAAGTTGATGGGTGCAGCACATCAACATGGCACAAGTATACATATGTAACAAACCTGCACATTATGCACTTGTACCCTAGAACTTAAAGTATAATAATTTAAAAATAAATAAATAAACAAAAAAAAATAAAAGGTTCTGTTTGTGGATTGTAGGAAGACAAATGGCACATCTCTGGAAGCAAGGAAAAATAGTACTGTAATTCAGTGTCATGTTGATAGAAATAGAAACCTTAACCAGTCATCTTTTATTTTTTGTCCCAGACAACTAACTATAAAATATAACCCAGATGGTGAAGCTATGATAGTAAAGATACAGAAATGAAAAAAAAAAAAAAAAAAAAAAACAAAAAAATAAAAAAAAAAAAAAAAAAAAAAAAAAAAAAAAAAAACTGATAGCTAGACTAGAAAACATGACAGAAGATCCAGCTAAATACAATGAAACATGACAAAAGGGATATTACCATTGTCTTCTAATAAAACAAACCCTCAGAGAATCTGGTGCTCATTTGTATTCACATAAACTAGAAAATCTAGAAGAGATAAATAAGTTCCT
>NW_016872780.1:0-292 GCF_001698545.2 Rhinopithecus bieti
AGATGGAGTTTTGCTTTTGTCGCCCAGGCTGGAGTACAGTGGCGCAATCTCGGCTCACTGCAACCTCTGCCTCCCAGATCCAAGCGATTCTCCTGCCTCAGCCTCCCAAGTAGCTGGGATTACAGGTGCCTGCCACCATGCCTGGCTAATTTTTTTATATTTTTAGTAGAGACAGGGTTTTGATATGTTGGCCAGGCTGGTCTTGAACTCCTGACCCCAGGTGATTTGCCTGCCTTGGCCTCCCAAAGTGCTGGGATTACAGGTGTGAGCCACCGCACCCGGACCCTAGCAA
>NW_016872781.1:0-292 GCF_001698545.2 Rhinopithecus bieti
GTCTCTACATCTCTACCCGCACACAGAGACCCCGGCGTCTCTACATCTCTACCCGCACACGGAGACCCCGGCATCTCTACCCGCACACAGAGACCCCGGCATCTTTACATCTCTACCTGCCCACAGAGGCCCCAGCATCTCTACCCGCACACAGAGACCCCGGCATCTCTACCCGCACACAGAGACCCTGGCGTCTCTACATCTCTACCCGCACACAGAGGCCCTGGCATCTCTACCCGCACACGGAGACCCCGGCATCTCTACCCGCACACAAGAGACCCCGGCGTCTCTA
>NW_016872782.1:0-955 GCF_001698545.2 Rhinopithecus bieti
AGGTAGGAATTGAACAATGAGATCACTTGGACACAGGGTGGGGAACACCATACAGCAGGGCCTGTCGTGGGGTAGGGGGAGGGGGGAGGGATAGCATCAGGAGAAATACCTAATGCAAATGACGAGTTGATGGGTGTGGCAAACCAACATGACACATGTATACCTATGTAACAAACCTGCACGTTATGTACATGTACCCTAGAACTTAAAGTATAAGAAAAAAAATAAATAAAATAAATGTCATGGAAAGAAAAAAAAACGTCATTTTAAAATATAAGTTAATATAAATGACATTTTGATATAGCTGCAACAACTAGACTACAATTTATGAATGCATGCCATTTCTATTGATTACACAGATGATAATACTACTGTGTCTTGTTGCTTACATTTATAATTGAAGGAAACACTGTACTAAGTTTCAGTTAGAGGCTAGTGAAAATAAAGATGTAAACATTTCCCAATCCAAGTACATGAACAGACTGAATTATATCCACAGACCTGTGGACCTCAAGTTAAAAGCATTATTTAAACTAATGTAATAGGTGATATAGAGTCCAAAGAATCTATATTTAAAAAGTAATTTAGTATAAAATGTTTAGATTTTATGTCCCATTTGATTTGAAGTGCATTCTACTTGCTATTATTAATATTAATATAGTTTCAAATTTTATGGATATATTTACTCAATCCTACCATAAAACCTTCTATTGAAATCTGTATTATTCCTCCAATGGCCTCTGAACTCAATTATAGCTAGAGAAGTATCTCTGATGTTTTAAATAAATCATAGAGAGAAAAATTCATTTATTTTAGAGAATAAAATACATTGCATTTAATACAACATTAAGGTTTATTTCTTCAAGCAGAGTTATTTATCAGTGTCATGAAATATATTGATTTATGACAAACTAATAGTAAAACAACAGCAAAAAAAAAAAAAAAAAAAAAAAAA
>NW_016872782.1:3010-8094 GCF_001698545.2 Rhinopithecus bieti
TGTTGGCATTTAGTGCTATACATTTTCCTCTACACACTGCTTTAGCTGTGTCCCAGAGATTCTGCTGTCTTGTGTCTTTGTTCTCATTGGTTTCAAAGAACTTATTTATTTCTGCCTTAATTTTGTTATTTACCCAGTAGTCATTCAGGAGCAGGTTGTTCAGTTTCCATGTAATTGGGCAGTTCTGAGTGAGTTTCTTAATCCTGAGTTCTAATTTGATTGCACTGTGATCTGAGACACTGTTTGTTATTATTTCCATTCTTTTGCATTTGCTGAGGAGTGTTTTACTTCCAATTATGTGGTTAATTTTAGAATAAGTGCAATGAGGTGCCGAGAACAATGTATATTCTGTTGATTTTGGGTGGAGAGTTTGGTAGATGTCTATTAGGTCCACTTGGTTCAGAGCTGAGTTCAAGTCTTGAATATCCTTGCTAATTTTCTGTTTCATTGATCTGTCTAATACTTACAGTGGGGTGTTAAAGTCTCTGACTATTATTGTGTGGGAGTCTAAGTCTCTTTATAGCTCTCTAAGAACTTGCTTTATGAATCTGGGTGCTCCTGTATTGGATGCATACATGTTTAGAATGGTTAGCTCTTCTAGTTGCATTGATCCCTTTACCATTATGTAATGCCCTTCTTTGTCTTTTTTAAATCTTTGTTGGTTTAAAGTCTGTTTTATCAGAGACTAGGACTGCAACCCCTGCTTTTTATTTTATTTTATTTTATTTTATTGCTTTCCATTTGCTTGGTAAATATTCCTTTATCCCTTAGCAAAAAGAACAAAGCTGGAGGAATCATGCCAGCTGACTTCAAACTATGTTACATGGCTACGAGAACCAAAACAGCATGGTACTGGTACCAAAACAGATATATAGACCAAGGGGACAGAACAGAGGCCTCAGAAATAACAACACACATCTACAACCATCTGTTCTTTGACCAACCTGACACACACAAGCAATGGGGAAAGGATTCCCTACTTAATAAATGGTGTTGGGAAAACTGGCTAGCCATGTGCAGAAAACTAAAACAGAACCCCTGCCTTGCACCTTATACAAAAATTAACTCAAGATGGCTGAAAGACTTAAATATAAGACCTAAAACAATAAAAATCCTAGAAGAAAACCTATGCAATACCATTCAGGACATAGGCATGGGCAAAGACTTCATGACTACACCAAAAGCAATGGTAACAAAAGTCAAAATTGACAAATGGTATCTAATTAAACTAAAGAGCTTCTGCACAGCAAAAGAAACTCTCATCAGAATGAAAAGGTAACCTACAGAATGGGAGAAAAATTTTTGCAATCTCTCCATTTGACGAAGGGCTAATATCCAGAATCTACAAAGAACAACAGACACTGAAGAACATACGGAGAAATAGGAACGTTTTTACACTGTTGGTGGGAGTGCAAATTAGTTCAACCATTGTGGAAGACAGTGTGGCAATTCCTCAAGGATCTAGAACCAGAAATGCCATTTGACCCAGCAATCCCATTATTGGATATATACCCAAAGGATTATAAATCATTCTACTATAAAGACACATGCACACACATGTTTATTGCAGCACTGTTCACAACAGCAAAGACTTGGAATCAACCCAAATGCCCATCAATGATAGACTGAATAAAGAAAATGTGGCACATATACACCATGGAATACTATGCAGCCATAAAAAAGAATGAGTTCATGTCCTTTGCAGGGACATGGATGAACCCGGAAACCATCATTCTCAGCAAACTAATACAAGAACAGTAAAACAAACACCACATGTTCTCACTCATAAGTGGGAGTTGAACAATGAGAACACATGGACATAGGGAGGGGAACATCATACACTAGGGCCTGTCATGGGTTGCTGGGCAAGGGAAGAGATAGCATTAGGAGAAATACCTAATGTATATGATGGGTTGATGGGTGCAGCAAATCACCATGGCACGTGTATATCTATGTAACAAACCTGCACGTTCTGCACATGTATCTCAGAACTTAAAGTATATTTAACAAAATAAGTAAATTACCTATTCTGTGGTATTCAGTTATAGCATTAGAAAACGGAAGAAGGAAGAAAATTGGTATCAAAGAGTGGGGCTGTTGCTATAAGAAATACCTGCAAACATGGAAGCAGTTTTGGAACCAGGTGATGGGCAGAAGCTGGAAAAATTTGGAAGTGCAGGCTAGTAAAACACTATATTGCAGTGAATGGGGCAAAAGGGACAATTTTGGTGAGGACTCAGAAGAGGAGAGCTATAGGGAAAGTCTGAATCTTCTCAGTGATTATTTATGCAGTTGTAACTAGAATATTAGTAGAAATATGGACAGTAAAGGCCTTTCTGATGAGGTTTCAGATGAAAATAAAGAACATCATATTGGAAACTGGAGTAAAGTCTATATTTGTTATACATTTGCAAAGAACTTGGAAGAATTGTGTAAACGTCTCAGTTTATGGAATGCAAAACTTAAGAGTGATAAAATAGGATATCTGGTGGAAAAAAATCTAAGCAGCAAAACATTCAGGCTGCTCCGTGACTAATTTTAACTACGTAGAGTGGGATGCCAGAGAAAAAAAATGACTTAAATATTAAATTTATAATTAAAAGAAAAGCAAAATGAAAAGATTTTGAAAATTTTCTGACTGGCCATGTGAAACGTCAAAAGGCCTGTTTAGGAGTGCAAACTAAATGTCTGGCTAATTAACCATTTGATAACGAGATTACTTTGAATAGTACAAAACCAAAGTCTCTTTATTAGAACAATGGGAGAAAGAATCCAAAGGAATTTCAGAGATCTTCCAGGCTGCCCCTCTCATCACATGCTCAGAGCTCTTAGAGGGCAGGTTGGATTCCAAGGACAGGTCTTCCATGGTCTCACTGCCCAGAGCTAACTTGGGTCTCCAGTCCTTGCATTCCAGCAAATAACTCCTTGGCTGCTTCAGTGATTATTCCTGTTGGCTCAGGTTCAGCTCAATCCTCTGCTTCAGAATGTACAAGCAGTAAGCTTTGGCAGTGTCCATATGAAGCTAATTGTGCAGGCATGCAGAATGCAAGAGTTAAGGGGCTTCTTCCACCTAGATTTTAAGGCCCACGGATGGCCTGAGGACCCAGGAAGAAAATTACCATAGAGTGGAGCCACCACATAAAGGCCCTACTGGGGAAACGCTAAGCAAAAAAGCGAGGTTGGAGCTGCCCAGAGAGTTCACACTAGGGCAATGCCTAGTGGAATGATGGGTGTGAGACCACCTCAGAGATCTAAGAACTGCACGGTCACCAGATTGCAACTCCAACCTGTGAGAACTGCTGCACAGGCTGAGCCCAGTTTCATCATAGGGGAGGGGTTTCCTGAGGCCTTGGAGGTCAACCACTACAACAGTGTTTCCAGGATGTGAGATGTGAATTCAAATGGTTTTTTTCTCTAACTTTAAAACTTAATGTTGTTTGTCCTTTTGGGTTTGGGACTTATTTGGGACAAGTTATCTGTCTTTTCTTGCCTATTTCTCTGTTTTGGAATACGAATGTCT
The DNA here is from genome assembly GCF_001698545.2 of Rhinopithecus bieti. Taxonomy (NCBI): domain Eukaryota; kingdom Metazoa; phylum Chordata; class Mammalia; order Primates; family Cercopithecidae; genus Rhinopithecus; species Rhinopithecus bieti. The sequence continues at coordinate 6,531 of NW_016872782.1, forward strand.
ACTCTATGCGTGTCCCACCATTATATTTTGAAAGTAGATAACTTAGTTTGATTTCACAGGCTTACAGCTGGAGGGAATTTTCTCAGAATGAATCATGACTTAGTCTCACCCATTCTGGTTTATTTATTTAATTTTTTGAGAACAGATTTTACTCTGTGGCCCAGGCTGGAGTGAAGTGGTGCTATCACAGCTCCCTGAAGTCTTGAACTCCTGGGCTCAAGTGATTCTCCTACCTCAGCCTCCCAAGTAGCTGGGACCGCAGATGTGTACCATGTCTGGCTATTTTTTTAAAAAATATTTTTGTACAGATGAGGTCTCCCTGCGTTGCTCAGACTGGTCTCAAACTTCTGAGAATAAGTAATCCTCCCACCATGGCCTCCAAAATTGCTGAAATTGCAGGCATGAGCCACCATGCCTGGCCCGATAACTGATTTAAATGAGACTTTATATACTTTGGACCTTTGAGTTCATAATGGACTGAATTAAGATTTGGGAGCTATTGGGATGAAATGAATGTATTTTGTGTATGAGTTTTGAGTTGCTAGGATCAGAATGATATCATTTGAACAGTGACTCTCAACCTCATGTTGAAATTTACTTGGCATTGTGTTGCTTTTAAGAGGTGGGATCTTTAAGGGGTGATTAAGTCATAGGGGGTCTGCCCTCATGAATGGTTTAATGCAGTTATCAGTGTAATGGTCTCTTGATGTAAGGATAAAGTTAGATAATCATTCTTTCTGTCTTATCCAGTTGCTTGCCTTTTCACCTTTGACATGGGATAATGCAACATGAAGTCCCTCGCCAATGCTAGTGCCATGCTCTTGGACTTCCAAGTCTCCAGAACTACTAGCCAGGTAAGTTTCTGATTATTATTAATTACCCAGCCTGATATTCTGTTATGGCAGCAGAAAATAGATGAAGAAAGGTATATTAAAGTCATATACAAATGTAAATATTAATAATCTAAGTACTCTCACATTTATTTACTCATCTGAGAAATATCTATTGAACACTGTCATAATTAAAGCTATGCTCTTCCATTTTGTCCCCCCAAATCACTAAACTATCAAGGCTTAATGTAAACTTTGCTAGACAATCAAAAACCTAGTTATGTCCAGCCTTCTAACATGCCCTGGTTGGGGATATGGAATTTTTTTGTTCTCCAACTATATTCTAAACCTCATGCATTTCAAAATCATATTTAATATTTGTCTATAACTAATATAGTATAGAATATTTGTGCATAAATACATATTGTTTCATGCTAGCAATAACAATTAAAACATTTTATTTTGCAAGTCAGTAAAATAATCATTATCTTTGTAATTTAAAGAAAGGCTGATGAAAGTTGCTCACACAAATGCATTTATCTTATAACAATGTTTGGTACATAGCAGATAATCTATAAATTTTTTAAATGAGCATTTACAATTTTTACTCAAATTTAAATTTATGTTAATTAAGAATGTATATTTCTCTTAGGGTTACAGAGACCATTCATAATTAAAATAACTTTTTCTACAGCAAAATTATATCAACGATAGCAAACTAAAATCTGATTTTG
>NW_016872783.1:0-2152 GCF_001698545.2 Rhinopithecus bieti
AAATAAAAATTATATATATATATATATATAGTAGCCTACATAAAGGAGGTAAAACGGCCACTGTGAAATGTTCAGTAAAGGAACGCAGGGTCTATCATTACGCATATATGAAATGAGCTACCATGTAAACAAATGAGAATGTCTAAGAATTAATATTAGACGGAAATTTTCAAAAGGGAAAGTAGTTGGGATTTACTGTTTCCATCTTCCAAATTTTCTTTACTGTTACTTTATATCCCTAACAATAGTAACAAATCATAGGCAATGCTGAGAAGGAAAATAATGCGAACCCCAACACCTCCAGGTCAGCAGACAGGACCCACTCTTCCGTGTTCACAAGAAGACAAGCAGCTTTTCATAGACCCTACATGTTACTAGAGTATGGATAACACAGAAAACATAGGAAAATTAAAAGAAATAGACCTGGTCGGGCACAGTGGCTCATGGCTAATCCCAGCCTTCTGGGAGGCCAAGGCAGGTGGATCACTTGAGGTAAGGAGTTCGAGACAAGCCTGGCCAACGTGGTGAAACCCCAACTCTACTAAAAATACAAAAATTAGCCAGATGTGGTGGCATGTGCCTGTAGTCCCAGCTACTCAGGAGGCTGAGACAGGAGGATCACTTGAACCCAGGAGGCGGAGGTTGCAGTCAGCCACGATTGCGCCACTGCACTCCAACCTGGGCGATAGAGTGAGACTCCATCTCAATAAATAAATAAATAAATAAAACAGATCTATTTATGTATTCATTTAAGCCAGGAGATGCTGAAACACACCCCCTTTCTACGTACACATGGAAGAATATCATTCAGGTAAACGATTATTCATATTTCCATGCAAGTGTTTAGCAAGCACCTGATAAAATCTTCTGACTAGGGATTGAAGATTGAGTCACTTATTGGTGCTTTGTTGTATTAATCATCAGCATCAAATAATAAACTATTAGTCACTCAGTTGTATAGGCTGCTACACGGGCCTTTATCTGATAACAATGCACTTCACCATAGTTACAAAGGTACTTTTTCTAAGAAAATAGGATAATTTGGCCTTTGAACAGGCTTTCTCCCTCTTCCTATCTACCTTACCCTTGTTTGATTGCTTTGGTGCCTGATTTTGGTCAGAAGGAGGGGAGCAAAGGGACTGTCTCCCTGCTCTAGGTTTTTGCTGCCGGCATCAGGGAACAGGCTTTCCTTTGTAATGATTAATACCAACATGGTAGAATTTTCCTATTGTTCAGTTGTCATTTCTAAGGTCTGTGTTGCTGTCAGCCTGGCAGCCAAGAAAAACCCCTCTAACAACCCCAGAAACCACTGCCCTGGCTTGGGATCAATGGGAAGCAGTGTTTCTGAGCTGACAGTTTCAGGTGGAAGAGACAGCAGATTTTCAGCCGTACCTGTATGGCCTCCTCAACCGTGAAACGCTCCCAGTGCCTATTTCCTTTCAATACCTAAGCCCGAGACTGCAGGTGAAAAAGATCTCCTTTTACTGTCCCCTACTTCTCTGGTTGCAAAACTGTCTTTTGACAGATTATTAGAAACTTTAAAGTTGAGAGGTGAGTCTGGGTTATTTTTTTCATTTTTTTCTTTCCAGTGCTTACACTGATGGTTTTAGAACATCTGAAAGGCAGGGTACAATTTCGTTTCTAGGGCAGCATTCAGCTGCACATCTTTCAGAATTCCACTGGCCCTGCGGTGGAGAGGCTGGGAAGGGACACTTGGAGGAAGCCGTGGTTGTTAGTTAGCAAAGTGTTACTGCAATCTGCATTTTATATAAGGAATACGGGCCTTTAAAATACTTCTAGTACAGTTCTGGCTTCAGACTGACAGCTTGTTTACTGTTCTATATTGTATAGCTAATATAATTTGGGTCTTGGTAAATAATTGACTGCAGCTGGGCGCAGCAGCTGATATCTGTAATCCCAGCACTTTGGGAGGCTGAGGCAGGAGGATTGCTTGAGTATAGGAGTTTGAGATCAGTCTAGGCAGCACAGGGAGACCCCATCTCTACAAAAAAATAAATAAATTAGCTGGATGCAATGGTTCACACCTGTGATCCCAGCTACTTGGGAGACTGAGGTAGGAGGATCACTTGAGCCCAGGTTGACCCAGGTGAGCCGTGATTGGGCCACTGCATTCCAGCCTGGGTGACAGAGC
>NW_016872784.1:0-2141 GCF_001698545.2 Rhinopithecus bieti
TGTGGGCCCATGAGTATTTTAAAATCATTCTTTATATTGTACCTATATCTACTAAACATTCTTTTGTATTTACAATACATTTTGCAATTTACAAGATGATTTGGGTCACAGATTATGTTACAAAGAGTACAAGAATCTATACCATTTGTCTCTATTGTTCCCCATAACAGCAGTGGACAGTGTCTGTTCCCACCATCACGATCCTTTAATATGGCCCAAGACAGCAGTCACAGAAAAGCAATTCTAGAAGACACTTCATGGCAGGAACAAACAGAAACAAGACCCTCTGTAATTACCTTTCATATACAGCCTTGAGAAATGTCCTAATGCTCCTCAACTAGTGGGGATTCCTGCAAGCTCACAGGCTTCTGAGAGAAACTGAACGGTCTAGCCGAAAGAGCTTGTTCTCACCATTTCCCCAATGTGACTGAGTCTTGTTCGAACAAACTGGCAATTCCAAAATAAATACCCCAGACAACAGGTTCACTTTCCCAGCATGATTCAGATGAAGCAGCAGAAATGTTTGTTAACTACTGACCCATGCTTGGTTGATTTCCTTAAACACTATGTATGGTATGCACATACCACCATGACTAAAAGTCACTTTTCTTGAAAGGCATCTTGCTATTCGATTTCACTAAGCTGCTCCAACAGAAAACTCTTTCCAGATTCTCATGTGCTGAATATTTTCCTTCCGTGTCTAGTCAAAGAAAGAAAGAAGTCATTCTACAGCATTCACAGAGGACTGAAGATGCTGCAGCCCAAGTCTCATGCTGTTTAGCCATCTGGCTGAGATGCAGCCTGTCTTCCCTATCCACTGATTTTCTCTTACCTCTTTTGGAATTCAACTCAAAATTCAGATGCAGACAATTGAAAGCAACTGGGCACTGATTTGAGTAAGAGCATTATGTTCCACTCACCTGACTAATAAACTGAAACAGCTGGCTATGTTACAGTAACACCAATGGATTTATACTTTGACTTTTCTAAAATATCACTGGAAACAGCATCTTCAGAAAGAACAATTTTCTCAGACTTAAATTGCCTCCACTTGAAGAAGACTGCTCCATTGTGAATAGGCTCACCTCTTAGAAGACTCAGTGAAATGTGTCAAGACATGGCCACAGTACTTTTCCTCAGATGTTTCTGATAAAGTATTGGCCATCAATAATGACTCTTCTCCCCAGATTAGAGCTTCTCAACCATGGCTGCACACTGGAATCACCTGGGGAGCTTTAAAACTACTGGTGCTTGGGTCCCACCTTCCAAGAATGATTTACTAGGTCAGGGATGTGGTCTGGGTTGAGTTTGGAAAGCTCCCCAGTGATTTTAATGCACAGTCAAAGGTAAGAACTATGGTCTATTAGAGAATAATAGTGACTAGTTTCCTCCTGTCAAAATATAAGCTAACATTTCCTAAAACCATCACTGCTGTAACAGTATTTATGTTTATATATGCCATGCAGCATAGCTAAGTAATTAAGAGTACAGAATCTTGAGTTAGGCTACCTGGGTTTGACTGCTGGCTTTGCCACTCACGGGCTGAGTGATCTTGAACAACTTACATAACTGCTCTGTGCCTCAGTTTCCTTATCTGTGAAATGGGCTAATATGAGTACCCATAGCTCACAAAATGGTGAGTAATTAATTAGTTGATATTTATAGAATGCTAAAACAATGGATATGACACAGAACATGCCTCAGTAATGTTTGTTGGATAAACTGTCAAGCCAGTTTCTGTCAAGAACCCCAAATAATACAGAATCACATACAACTTTCTTTGGAATGCCAATCACACATTTTAGTACAAAATCTCTCAGATTTTTTGTACTACCTCTTATTTTATAATGGAACTTTATCCAGCTCTGGCCAAAGGGGCATTTTGAGGGTCAAGAGGGAAATTTAACATAACCTAGCAACATTCTTTATTGCTGGGTCCAATCCTTTTTCCATCATTTCAGACATCCATGTCATTATTAAGAATCTGGTGTGAAATCTGAGCACTAGATTTGCAGGAATTGGCAAGAACGGCTTTAGAATTCCAAGTTTTTTATTTTCAAATGAGTATGTAACTGTCTCACCTAGAAGATAAAGGAATATTTTTTTCCAAGAGTTCTCTGTAGCCTTGTAGGAGATAGAGG
>NW_016872785.1:0-1751 GCF_001698545.2 Rhinopithecus bieti
AAAGTGCTGGGATTACAGGCCTGAGCCTCCACGCCCAGCCTACATTTTTTTTTAAATGGGGTCTCACTCTGTTGCCCAGGCTGGAGTGCAGTGGCACAATCACAGCTCACTGCAGCCTCGACCTTGTGGGCTCAAGTGACCCTCCCACCTCAGCCTCCTGAGTAGCTGGGACTACAGGTATGTGTCATCATGCCCAGCTAATTAAAAAAAATATATTTTTTGGCCAGGTACGGTGGTTCACTACTGTAATCCCAGCAGTTTGGGAGTCAGGAGTTCGAGACCAGCCTGGCCAACACGGTGAAACCCCATCTCTACTAAAAATACAAAAATTAACCAGGTGTGGTGGCGTGTGCCTGTAGCCACAACTACTTGGGAGGCTGAGGCAGGCAAATTGCTTGAACCCAGGAGACGACAGTTGCAGTGAGCCAAGATTGCAGCATTGCACTCCAGCCTGGGCAACAGAGTGACACTCTGTCTCAAAAAAAAAAATAATAATAATAATAATATAATAATAATTATTATTTTTTAAGAGACGTGGTCTCACTATGTTGCCTATGTTGCCAAGCTTGGTCTTGAAGTCCTGGGCTCAAGCAATCCGTCTGCCTCAGCCTCCCAAAATGTTGGGATTACAGGCATGAGCCACAGTGCTCTGCTAGCAAAGCAGTTCATACTCATAAATTCATCTCATGTCAACAGGAAGCATGTTCAGCAACCCAGTCCCTGAGCACCTGGGACCAGGAGCGTGTCATGAAAGTCATGACCAAAAGCAGGAAGAGGGATGCTCAGGAGAGAAGAGGACATGCACGCTGCCCAGGATAGCTCTGCAGGCAAGTGGCTTAGCTTCCTGAACTATGATCTGGCTCTGACCCAGAAACAGATCCAGAGAAAAGAAGGATGGTTCGGCAGGCTCCACTTACAGCTGTACCAAATCATCCTTCAAAAGTAGACAGCTGGCCAGGCGCGGTGGCTCGCGCCTGTAATCTCAGCACTTTGGGAGGTTGAGGAGGGTGGATCACGAGGTCAGGAGATCAAGACCAGCCTGGCCAACAAGGTGAAACCCTGTCTCTACTAAAAATACCAAAATTAGCTGGGCGTGGTGGCGTGTGCCTGTAATCTCAGCTACTCGGGAGGCTTAGTCAGGAGAATCACTTGAACCAGGGAGTTGGAGGTTGCAAGCAGAGACCGCACCACTGCACTCCAGCCTGACAACAGTGAGATTCTGTATTAAAAAAAAAAAAAAAAAAAAAAAGTAGCCAGCTACTCTTGCTCTAATTCATACTTACCATGTTGACTTCTCATTTGCAATTTGATGTCCAGAAAGAACTGGCCCACCCAGAAGGAAGTGATCTTGGCAACCAGTGTAATCAAAACCATAAGGATGCCTTCTATGAGAAAGAGCCTTGGCCAGGTGCGGTGGCTCACGCCTCAGCACTTTGGGAGGCCGAGGTGGGTGTATCACCTGAGGTGAGGAGTTCAAGACCAGCCTGGCCAACATGGTGAAACCCCATCTCTACTAAAAATACAAAAAAAAAAAAAAAAAAACTTAGCCAGGCGTGGTGGTGGGCACCTGTAATCCCAGCTACTTGGGAGGCTGAGGCAGGAAAATCACTTGAATCCGGGAGGCAGAGGTTGCCATGAGTCGAGATCACACCACTGCACTCCAGCCTGGGCAACAGAGCAAGACTCCGTAAGACAGAGAGAGAGAGAGGGAGGGAAGGAGGGAGAGGAGAGGGAGAGGGAGAGGGAGAGGG
>NW_016872786.1:0-1231 GCF_001698545.2 Rhinopithecus bieti
AAGATATAAAATCTTTCTTAAGGCAAAATTTACATGCAAAAAATATTTATTGAGGTACAATTTACGTACAAAAAAAGTAAAGATTTCAAATGTACAATTCAATTAGTTTTGACAAATGTCAAGTACATTGTAACTACAAGTAGGTACAATGTGTACTGTTTGTACTATTTGCAACCAGCTATACCACGCCAATCATGATATTGACTTATTACATATATATTATATGTAAATCAATACAAAAAGTTCCCTTGGCCAACTCCAAATACTCCCCACCCCACTCTAGGAAACCACTGACATTATTTCTATTACTGTATTTTAGTTTTGCCTATTATAGAACTCTTTGCAAATGGAATCATGCAGCATGTAGTCTGTATTGTCTGGACTGACTTACTCAGTAAGAGGTTTTATAGACTCACTTATGTTTGTTTCAGGTACCATCTTATTCTTACAGTTGAACATATATCTATTTCTTCTATATAGCATAATTAATTTTCCATTTTGTATTGATTGTCATTTGGGTAGTTTAAGGTTTTGAATACTATGAAATCCAAAATTTCATAGTATTCTGAAATTTATGAAAATTTCATACATTTTCATAATAAAGCCACTATAAACATTCTTGTGTGAGTCTTACAGTAGATACAAGTTGGGATTAGAATTATTAGTTCATAGATCAGGTATATGATTAACAATATTTTAAAATGTCCAACTATTTTCCAAAGTGGTTGTACCACTTTCCAACAGTGATGTATCAGAATTACATTTTCACCAACATTTAGTATTGCCAATTGTATTAGTCCATTTTCACACTGCTGATAAAGACATACTGGAGACTCAGCAATTTACAAAGGAAAGAGGTTTAATGAACTCACAGTCCCAAGTGGCTGAGGAGGCCTTGCAATCATGGTGAAGGCAAAGAGGAACAACTCATATCTTACACGATAGCAGGAGGCAGAGAGTTTGTGCAGGAAAACTCTATCTTGTAAAACCATCAGATCTTGTGAGACTAATTTGTTATCACGAGAACAGCATGGGAAAGACCTGCCCACATGATTCAATTACCTCTCAGAGGGTCCCTCCCACAACACAAGGGAATTCAAGATAAGATTTGGGTGGGGACACAACCAAGTCATATCATCAGGATATAAAATTTTATCCGTATTAGTGAGTGGGAAGTGACATATACTGTAGTTTTAATTTCCATTTTCCTATTGACTTATAAAGTTGAAAT
>NW_016872787.1:0-2600 GCF_001698545.2 Rhinopithecus bieti
AGGTGGTCTCAGATAGAGATGAGGAACTCATTGGGACTTGGCATAAAGGTCACTCTTACTATGCAAAGAGACTGGCAGCATTTTGGCCTTGCCCTAGAGATCTGTGGAACTCTGAACTTGAGAGAGGTGATTTAGAGTATCTGGCAGAGGAAATTTCTAAGCTGCAAAGCATTCAAGAGGAAGCAGGCTGGGCGCGGTGGCTCAAGCCTGTAGTCCCAGCACTTTGGGAGGCTGAGACGGGCGGATCACAAGGTCAGGAGATCGAGACCATCCTGGCTAACATGGTGAAACCCCGTCTCTACTAAAAAATACAAAAAACTAGCCGGGCGAGGTGGCGGGCGCCTGTAGTCCCAGCTACTCGGGAGGCTGAGGCAGGAGAGTTTAACCCAGGAGGCAGAGCTTGCAGTGAGCTGAGATCCGGCCACTGCACTCCAGCCTGGGCGACAGAGCGAGACTCCGTCTCAAAAAACAAAAAAAAAAGAGGAAGCAGAGCATAAAAGTTTGAAAAATTTGTAGCCTGATGATGTGACAGAAAAGAAAACTCATTTTCTGGGGAGAAATTCAAGCTGGCTGCAGGAATTTGCTTAAGTAATGAGGAGCCAATGGTTAATCACCAAGACAATGGAGAAAATGTCTCCAGGGCATGTCAGAGACCTTCATGGCAACCCCTTCCATCACAGGCTCCAAGGCCAGGAAAGACACAATGGTTTCCTGGGAAGAGCCCAGGGTCCCCCTGCTCTATGCAACCTAGGGACATGGTGCCCTGTGTCCCAGTTGCTTCGATTTCAGCCATGGCTAAAAGGGGCCAATGTACAGCTCAGGCCCTTGCTTCAGAGAGTGCAGGTCCCAAGCCTTGGCAACTTACATGTGGTGTTGGGCCTACAAGTGCACAAAAGTCAAGAATTAAGGTTTGGGTACCTCTGCCTAGATTTCATAGGATGTGTGGAAATGCCTGGATGTTCAGGCAGAAGTTTGCTGCAGAAGTGGAGCCCTCATGGACAACCTCTTGGGGCAGTGTGGAAGGGAAATGTTGGGTTGGAGCCCTCACACAGAGTCCCCACTGGGACATTGCCTAGTGGAGCTGTGAGAAGAGGGACATCATCCACTAGACACCAGTAAGGTAGATCCAATGACAGCTGGCAGTGTGCACGTGGAAAAGCCACAGACACTCAACGTCAGCCTATGAAAGCAGCCGGGGGGTGGGAGGTCATCTGAAAAGTCACAGGGGAGGAGATGCCCAAGGCCACAGGACCTACCTCTTGCATTAGTATGACCTGGATGTGAGACATGTAGAGATCATTTTGGAACTTTAAGGTTTAATAATTGCCCTACTGGATTTAATAGGACAATGATTGAATTTGCCCTATTAATAATTAATAATTTGTCCTATTGCATGGGGACTGTAGCCCCTTTGTTTTGGTCAATTTCTCCCATTTGAAATGGGTGGATTTATCCAATGCCTGTACTCCCATTATATTTTGGAAGTAACTAACTTTCTTTTGATTTTACAGGCTCATAGGCAGAAGGGACTTGCCTTGTCTCAGATGAGACTATGGATTTTGACTTTTGGATGAATGCTGAAATGAGTTAAGACTTTGGGGAACTGTTGGGAAGGCATAATTGTGTTTTGAAATGTGAGAAACAGGATTTGGGAGGGACCAGGGGTGGAATGATATTGTCTGGTTCTGTGTCCTCACCCAAATCTCATCTTGAATTGTAATACAAATTATAATCCCTACATGGTGGGGAGGGACCTCATGGAGATGATTAGATCACAGGGGTAGTTCCCCAAGCTGTTCTCATGATAATGAGTGAGTTCTCATGAGATCTGATGGTTTTATAAGGGGATTTTCCTCCTTCACTCTGTACTTCTTGCTGCTGCCATGTGAAGAAGGACATGTTTGCTTCCCCTGTCACCATGATTGTAAATTTCCTGAGGCCCTTCCCAACCCTGGAGAACTGTGAGTCAGTTAAATCTCTTTCCATTATAAATTACCCAGTCTTGGGCAGTTCTTTATAATAACATGAGAATGGACTAATACAGCAATCCACAAAGGAAAATAGCCTTGAGAGGGCTCAAGGGTCTAATTAAGAACCTGCAGCAACACAGTGGAGCAAAAAATAGATAATAATAACACATAATGATTGTTGGGAATATCAGCATACCTGAGATGTGTAGAGATGACTAGAAACAGGGACGTAGAGCTGGGGATATCATCTTGAGTCATAGTTACACAGTGGGTTCCACTGTGGTCCCCAGTGGCATGCTCTGCAGAGGACACTGGAAACTTTTGCCATTGAGGTAACTAATAGCAATCAACACTGTGAACCCCTAGATAGGGAGATAATGCTATGTCAGCCCTAAAAGAAGCCACAGTTGTGCAGCTCTGGGACTGAGGCAACCCTCGCTCTGATTTCCTGTGAACTCCCTACCCCAGATTTATGGCTGCATTAACCATGCTTGCACCCCAGACACCAGAACCACCACCACAGTGAGCTAGCCTGCACCCTGGTCAGTGGAGCCACTGTTCCAAGCATACTTGTTTCAGACCTAGGTTCTGTGGCCACTCTAATACTGGAGCTACCACTGCAGCAGTCAT
>NW_016872788.1:0-453 GCF_001698545.2 Rhinopithecus bieti
ATGGTGAAGCCCCATCTCTACTAAAATTCAAAATTAGCTGGGTGTGGTGGTGAGTGCCTGTGATCCCAGCTACTCGAGAGGCTGAGGCAGGAGAATAGCTTGAACATGTGAAGCGGAGAGGTTGCAGTGAGCTGAGATCACCCCATTGCACTCCAGCCTGGGCAACAAGAGCAAGACTCCATCTCAAAAAAAAAAAAAAAAAAAAAAAAAAAAAAAAAAAAAAAAAAAAAAAAAAAATTTTATGGGGCAAAAAAAAAAAAAAAAAAAAAGAAAAGAAAAGACATTTATGTGGCCAAGAAACATGAAAAAAAGCTAATCATCACTAGTCATCTCTGGTCTTTAGAGAAATGCACCTCAAAACTACAATGAGATACCATCTCATGCCAGTCAGAATGGTGATTATTAAAAAGTCGGAAAGCAATAGATGTTGGTGAGGCTGTGGAGAAATAGAAA
>NW_016872789.1:0-1889 GCF_001698545.2 Rhinopithecus bieti
CAAATCGATCTACAGAGACTTTTAATACCAATCAGAACACTATTGGACTTTTAAAATAAATTAACAAGCTGGTTCAGAAATTTATATGGAAAGTTAAATGACCTACTACAGCTAATTTATCAAAATCATTGAATTTTATGTCTAAAATGAGTGAATTTTATTGTATATAAATTACACCTCAATAAAGCTGTTAAGAATAGAAAAAATTACACAATCTCTTGTTTAAGACTTACTATAAAGCCACACCAATCAAGAGAGTGTAAAATTAAATGATGTGAGAGTCAACATAGATAAATAGAGCAGAATAGAGTCTATACATAGACTCAAACTTATATGTTCAATTGATTATCAATAAAGGTAATTTGGTGAAAAGTAAGTAGTTTTTTCAAGAAATATTGTTGGAACAACTAGATGATTATATGGACAAAAACTAACTTCTACTTTTAACTCAGACCATAAATAAACATTAATTGAAAGTCACTCAAATACCTTAACATAAAACAACTAAATTTATTCAACTTCACAAGGAAAACAGAGGAAATTTTTTCTGACTGTGATAGGCAGACTAATCCACCTCCCTGATCCCCCCAAAAGATGTTTAAATCCTAATTTCTGGACCTGATAATGTGCTAGTTTAAAGTGGCTAAACACACTATGAGGTTGTAATTAAGTTTATGTCTTAGAGATAAGGCGATCCTCCTGGATTACCCAAGTGAGCCGAAACTAATTAAATGAGTCCTTAAAAGCAAAGAACTTTCCCAGTTGAGGTCAAAGTCAGGGGGAAATGTGACTGTGAAAGTATGATCAGAGAGACTGCATTGCTGTCTTTGAAGATCCAAAAAGGAAGCCATGAGCAAAGGAATATGGGCAGTCTGAAGAAGCTGAACAAAGCAAGGAAACAAATTCTATCGTACAAGCTCTAAAAAGAAAAAAAGATTCCTATCAACATCGTGGTTTTAATTCGGTGAAATGTGTGTCAGATTTCTGACCTACAAATCTGTAAGATAATATATTTGTGTTGGCTTAAGACCCTAAGTTTTTGCTAGTAATAGAAATAAATAAAGTATCATTGGAGTAAGCAAGAATTTCTTAAAGTAGACAGCAAAAGCACAGATTATAAAATAAGTTGATCAAAGTTGATGAAATGTATATCACTAGTATTAAAATGACTGTGAATTTTAAGAAAACTTCAGCTACAGACTGGAAGTAAAATGTTTGCAAATTATATGTCTGATAAAGTGCTTATATTCAAAATGTATAAAGAAACCTACAGTTCTGTAAGAACAGAAAATATTCAATACAAAATAGGCAAAATAATTTTAATAGACCCTTCGAAACAAGACAGCCAACGAGCCGATGAAAAGATGGTCAATAACATTTTGAGAAATACAAATTAAAGCCACAATAAGAAACCAATACTCATTCTCTAAAATGACAAAATCTAAAAGCAATCCAAACGTCAACCAGAGAATAGGAAAGAAAAGTGTGGTATATCAATACCACGTATTACTATGCAGAAAAAATGAAAATGTAAATACATACAACATATATAATCTCAAAAAAGAAATTAAATACAAGACTAAGCATAGCATGCTTCTATTAATGAAATTCTAGAAAAGCAAAAGTATTATAACAGAAAGCCAGTCACTGCTTGTATAGAATCAAAATAGGGGGGGCTATTAAATGTGAAAGGGCAAAAGGAAACTTTTAGAGGGGAAATAAAATTGTATATACTGATTATGTTGAAGGTTACATGATTGTATAAAGTTATAAAATGTCCTCAAATGATTAAAACTAATACATGTTATATGTAAATAAAACCTCAGTAAACAAAATAGAGAAAATATGCCAAATAACCACTAATTATAGAATCAGTGGATTAAAAGCTA
>NW_016872790.1:0-533 GCF_001698545.2 Rhinopithecus bieti
CGTATATATGTGTGTATATATGTGTGTGTGTATGTGTGTGTATATAACGTATACGTATATGTGTGTATATGTGTGTGTGTATGTATGTGTGTATATAACGTATACGTATATGTGTGTATATATGTGTGTGTGTATATGTGTGTGTGTATATAACGTATATGTATATGTGTGTGTATATAACGTATATGTATATGTGTGTGTATATGTGTGTGTGTGTATATATACACACACACACCCTTGATAGGGAAGAGACAGACATATGTGACAACCTATGTTCAGAACCACCTAGCCTGGAACTGCAGCTTTCTTTTTTTTTTTGTTTGTAGACAGAGTCTCACTTTGTAGCCCAGGCTGGAGTGCAGTGGCACAATCTCGGCTCACTGCAAATTCCGACTCCCAGGTTCAAGTGATTATCGTGCCTCTACCTCCCAAGAAGCTGGGATTACAGGCGCTTGCCAACATGCTTGGCTAATTTTTGTTTTTTTGTTTGTTTGTTTTTTTTAGTAGAGATGGGGTTTCACCATGTTGGCCAG
>NW_016872791.1:0-2233 GCF_001698545.2 Rhinopithecus bieti
TCATTTTTCATTGTTTCTCTCCTAATGAGATCACAGACATCCATATAAGGAAAGCAAATCTCTCTCTGATATGATTCGAATTCAAAGTTTTAGAAACAGAATGTTCTCTACATTCTTGGGTGTTTCATAAAATCTGGTCAACATCATGTCTCTGAGCAGAACCCAATCCAGTTCCCAATGCTGGGAAGACAGGTGTGTCTTTGAACTTACCTGATGAGCTCTGTGATAGGTCTGGCCAGGAATGCAAGGTTTGGTGTTTGCCTAGTGGCTGCTCCTGGCTTACTTGGTATTTTAGTATATTTATAGAAAAATTCTGTACTCATCCTACAGTCAGCTGTGCAGGAGTCCTCAGATCATGCATGATCCAGCCACATCACACCAGGATTTCAGCCACCTGCTGCCTCCCTTGAAGGACAAAAATCCAAGAGTTACTAGCATTTCTTTCATACAATGTCCATTCTTTCATTTACTAACAAGTAAATATATATTGAGCTCAAAACCCCTATAAGTTCATTGGAAGGGTCTCATGTTCTCCAAAGTGGAAATAAGAATGTAAGAAGGGAAATAAATATATGGACAACTTCGAGGGATAAACCTGAGATAAGACAGCTTCTTCACATTAATTTGAAAACTTGCTGAAGTTTCATGGAATTGAAGATTTTTTAAAGTCTCTCATTGAACCCTTCATTCCTATCCAGTCACAGAATCCTTCTCTCTATAAATGTATCTGTCTGTATCTCTAGGTCTCTGTCTTCCCTTTCAAATTCAAAGTACTGAAAGAAAGAATTTTCTGCATTCTCTGTTAACATTCTTCACTTCCCATGGTCCTTATCCCATCGCGCTGTGATGTCTGTTTCCAGGATTGCAACAAACATGATCTCACCAAGGTTAAAATTCACCTTTTGGTCACTAGGTTCAGTTTGTGTGTGTATGTGTGTGTGTGTGTAAATATATTATCATAATGAGTATTCATTTTTTTTTTTTTTTTTGAGACGGAGTCTCGCTCTGTGGCCCAGGCTGGAGTGCAGTGGCGCGATCCCGGCTCACTGCAAGCTCCGCCTCCCGGGTTCCCGCCATTCTCCTGCCTCAGCCTCCCAAGCAGCTGGGACTACAAGCGCTCGCCGCCACGCCCGGCTAATTTTTTGCATTTTAGTAGAGACGGGGTTTCACCGTGTTAGCCAGGATGGTCTCGATCTCCTGACCTTGTGATCCGCCCGTCTCGGCCTCCCACAGTGCTGGGATTACAGGCTTGAGCCACCGCGCCCGGCCTGAGTATTCATTTTTAAAAGTAATCTCCTAAAACATGCATGCTTGTGCAGACTACTTCTTCCACCTATCAACAGAGCTTTCACAGTTTCCCAGGCTCTGGAGCATGATGTACTGGACACAAATATAAGCTGTCTCACTCCGTAACTGTACAGTCTCAGACAGAGTCCATATTCTCTCTGTCATCAGTTTTTCATCTATAAAACAGAGATTAGCCACAGTTTCTACCTTGTAAGGGTGCTGTGAAAATTTGATGACTCAATACATAAATGCATATGGTATATAAGAAATGTAGTCATTTCTCTTTATATATTTTATTGGCATTAGTATCACTGTAGTCATAAAAATAGGATATAAAGTTTATTCACAAGGAATGCCGTTTGTGGTTTGTTAGTGAGTGTATAAAGTTTCTAGGACTGCCATATCAAATTACATAAATTTATTATTTCAGAGTTCAAAAGTACAAAACCAAGGTCTAGACAGGGCCAACTCTTTCTGAAGACTCGGGAGAATCCTTCCTTTCCTCTTCCATCTTTTTGTGGTTCCTGCTTTATAGTTCCAATCTCTTCCTCCATCTTTACATGGACTTTCTCCCTTTCTATGTCAAATATGCCTCTCCTTTCCTTTATAATGATGCTGGCAACTGGATGATCATATCTTTAGGTCTTTAGCTTGATTAGATTTGCAAAGATTCTATTTCCAAATAAGGTATAGTGGGTGTTAGAATTAGGACATATTTTTGAGGAGACACAATTCAACCCATTACAGTGAGGCAAGCAAGTTACAAAACTAAATGTAAGATGAAGTATCTTTTGTATGTAAATATATAAATGCACGCATACTTACATATGTACATATATATTTACCTGCAAAAGAAAACTTCTGGAAAAATATAATGTAGGTGAAATCATTACAAGGGCTTATCTTGGGGTGGCAGGATTTGGGGTATTATTTTTTTTTTTTTTTT
>NW_016872791.1:4797-7969 GCF_001698545.2 Rhinopithecus bieti
CTGCAAGCCCCATTCACGGTAAGTGCCCTATATAGGTGTGCCATTTTGTATCTTTCTTTTCTTTTTTATTTCTATTTATTTATTTTTTTTGGAAACAGGGTCTTACTGTGCCCCCCACGCTGGAGTGTGGTGACATGATCTGGGCTTACTGCAACCTCCGCCTCCCAGGCTCAAATGACTCTCGTGCCTCAGCCTCCCAAATAGCCAGGATTACAGGCGCCCGCCACCATGCCCAGCTAGTTTTTGTATTTTTAGTGAAGACAGCGTTTCACTGTGTTGGCCAGGCTGGTCTCGAACTCCTGGCCTCATGTGATCCGCCTGCCTCAGCCTCCCAAAGAGCTGGGACTACAGGTGTCAGCCACCGCACCTGGCCCCATTTTGTATATTTTATACCATAATTTTACTGTTCATTATTGCTTAGATATGTTTAGATACACAAATACTGACCATTCAGTACAGTAACATGCTGTACAGGTTTGTAGCCTAGGAGCAACAGGCTGTACCATCTAGCCTAAGTATGTAGAAGGCTAGGTTTGTGTAACTGCACTCTATGATATTAGCACATTGAAACCATTTAACAACACATTTCTCAAAATGTATCCCCATCATTAAGTGACACATGACTACATATATATTCAACTGTTAACAGTGCTTCTACATAAGTAGTAGACTTTTATTAGTTTTCAATATATATATATATTTTTTGCTTTCCTCACTTTTCCATTTTTATCTACAACAAAAGTGTCTTGGTTTTGGAAATTAAAATGATAATCAGAAAAAATAAATATAACCAGCCCTACCCCATAAGATGGTTTGGCTTTGGAACAGGAAATACCTCTAAGCCAAGGGAATTAAGTAGTAGGGTGGTCCCAGAACTAATGTATGAATCTACCCACATAATAGCCCCAGTTGGGCAGCTTCAGAAAAATTACAGACACCTAGGAGAAGGGAAAACATGTCTCTCAAATGAAGCTTACATTTAGCAGTCAGATGACATCTCCACTGCCCAGGATTTCAGTGAAGGTCACAAGATGAAACTAGTTTCACAGCATGCTTCTCTCTGCACTCTCCCAAAGAAAGCCCCTTGAATTGATAGTAGGCTCCTCTGTTTACCCACCTAGTTAGCCAAGCAGTGACTGCCACAGGGGTGGGAAAGAGGGAGGGACTGCATGAAACCACCCAGGGTTCAGCACCACAGCTCCAGAGAGGAAAGATCCTAATACAGCTGGGTTTGGGGTAAAAGTTGAGTCACAGTCTCACTCAGCAAAGAACTGCAGGAACAATCAGCACATGTGAATTAAAACACTTTTGAAATACCTTCCCTGTGCAATTAAAAATAGTAGAAGAAAAGGAAGGAAAATATACACAGGTCCAACAATTGTAAAACAAAATCAGATCAAGTTCTAAATAAGATTCATCCCCAAGCCCATAAGGGATTCGGGTGGTAGACTGTACTATCTTTTACCAGCATAGCCAAGATTAGGTTCTGGATTAGGCCTTGAAGCGTTACAGTGAGCATGAAAGACAGATAATTTGGCCCAGACAAATGGGAAGTTGTTTCAATATTAGGATACACTGAGACATTGTTTTAGGCCAGTTAGCTCCAGAGAAACTCTAAGACTTTGAACACGCTGGGAAAAAGCATTTGAAAATAGTAGTAGCTATAGGTTGTTTGTGCACCCTATAGCACATAGCCTGAGAAAATGGGCGTGTCTGTTTTAATGTCTGCAAGAGTACCCATGACAAGGAGGCCATGCAGCTCCCACTGTTGAGATGTGATTATGTGTTTGTTCTCCTCATGTTTCTTCCTTTTTTTTTTTCCTTTTTTCCCATGAGGTAGCCAGGCATCTATAGAAAAAACCATGCTACAAAACAATACAATTCTCACTTACAGATATATGCATATGTAATAAAAGTATAGGGCAATGTCTTTAAAATCTATAACGTGAATTCTGTGTTACCCCTGAGAAAGAAGGAGGCTTGCAATCAGAGAAGTCTTCAAAGTGAGTTTCAACTGCATATGTAATATTACGTATGTCAACATGAGAACAGGGACGTCTCTTACATTCTATAATTTTTGTATTTCTGAAATATTTCATAACAACTGTTTCAATGAAGCTTGCTTCTGACTTTTAAAAAGAACCATACTAATTTAGAAATTGTTGAAAACATAGTTAAGTCAAGAGATAAAAAATTAAGTACCAACCCGCCACTCATTAATTTTGAAGAATGTATCCTTTTTTTGTGCAGTTCCTCCTGTTTTATTCTCTATGCAGTCATATTTAATGTGACATATTTCATTTATCTGGAGACTCAACATTTCCTAAACATCATAAAACCAGTAATTAAATGTGCCCCAATTTTCTCCTCACTTTACTGATGCCAATGCTCATGTCCTTAACCATTAGGTATCCAGTCTTTTTCTGTGTAAGGACAGAGACCAACACAGGGGAAGTGACTCCCCACGGTCCTGTACACAAGGACAGATCTGGTATTGGGGGCCAAGGTCTCCTGATTTCAGCCCATTGCATAGCAGACCCAACTTCACATTCTGTCATTCTGTGCTGTCTCCTTTCTGGCCCTCAATGGGAACCTGCTATTTCAGAATCCAAATAGAAATTTAAAAGAAGAGAAGAACACAACAAATAAAAGTAATGAGGCTATAATTTGCTTCCTTATTTCCACCATCCTCAGTATCTCATCCTAGAAAGAAACAGCACCAAAGCTTATACATCATATAAATATGTATGCATTTCTTTTCTGATGGTTCAAATCCATTGATCTCTTTGAGATGTTGATGTTTAAGTCATCTCTTGTGGGAGGGAGAACGTAAGGGAGATTATGCATATATTTGTTGAAGTATTAAGTACCATGTGCTTTATTTAGGTTTGCTCATTCCTCCTCATGGCTCTCTGAAGTCAATGTCATTATGCCCATTTTATAGGTTAGCAAGGTCAGATTCAATAAGGGTAACTCACTGCTAGAGGGTCATATTCATCTATCAAGAGGCAAGAATGGGGTATTACACAAAATATTCGTTTATATATATTATTTCCCAAAGTTATCAGATTATACGTATGTTTCAGCAATTTTTCTTTCTCACTCAGCATGGTAGCCTAGGATATTAGTTTTCAGTCCTTTAGTTATTGTAATTTGCATATTTTTGAAAGTT
>NW_016872792.1:0-1639 GCF_001698545.2 Rhinopithecus bieti
CAGCCTCTGCCTCCCAGGTTCAAGCGATTCTCCTCCCTCAACCTCCCAAGTAGATGGGATTACAGGCATGTGCCACCATAACCAGCTAATTTTGTATTTTTAGTAGAGACAGGTTTCACCATGTTGGCCAGGCTGGTCACAAACTCCTGACATCAGGTGATCCGCCCGTCTCAGTCCCACAAAGTGCTGGGATTATAGACATGAGCCACTGTGCCTGGCCTCCAGTCTTTATTTTCTATGCTAGGTTAAACACCTTTTTAATGGGATGTGCAATGGAAATAAATACATCTTCAAGAAAAATTCTACCTGTACCTGTATTGTATATAACGAGGTTCACATAATAGCTCAAAAGGAGCCTGTTCTAGATTTTTGAGTCTTATAATTTTCACTTTGCAGATAATGCATAGCGCTGATTAAAGTAAATGAATAATTTTTCCCTTTATAGACAAGAATCAGTGTAGTATAGACCTTGCTTTCATATAATTCTGTCCTACCCACACAAACATGCACATAGGCACTCCCAAACATGCAAATAAAACTATGTATTTTAAATCAGGTGGAATAACATTTGGAAAAAAAAGTAGCAGAATGACTAATGGAATTATAAAATGTCGAAATATAGGCAGATGCAAATAAGAAGCTGGGATTTCCCCCAAGTGGTAGGAATAAAATCTGATTAGAGATTTAAATTAATTTGGAAAGTTATGGTGAACAGTTTCATTTAGTTATTTCTTAATGATTTCTTAATTAATAAAAATCACATTAACCAGAATTGGCCTTTCCTTTAATCGAATGTGAAAGTGTGATTACTTTTGGAATCAAGTTAAAATTTAATATTTAAGCTAGTTTATCATTCTCAACTCTTAGACTGTCCAGTCCTCAGTACCTCAATATGAGAATCTAAAGCATGCTTTAAATACCTAATTAGTCCTAATGCATAGCACACTGCCTGACATATAGTAGGTATATGACATTGGTGAATGATTTAATACTTAAACAAAATAAAATTCTTGTTTTCAAATAAAAAATAAAATAAGCCTTCTTTTTTTTTTTTTTTTTGGAAGGGCCCTCTTGCCCACGCTCGAGTACTGTGGCACAATCATAGCTCACTGTACCCTTGAATTTCTGAACTCAAGCAATCCTACTGCCTCAAACTCCTGAGTAGCCAGGACTACAGGCTTGTACCACTAAGCCCAGCTCATCTGTTTTATTTTCATAGAGATGTGGGTTGCCATATTGCCCAGAATGGTCTTGAACTCATGGCTCAAGCCATCCTCCAGTCTCAGCCTCCTGAAGCACTGGGAAAACCTTTCTTTTAAAAGAAAGACATACTTGTTATTCATAAGAAAAAAGACAGATTTTAAAACAAATATATCTTTACCTTAAAATGAGTTGATGACATATATAAAATATCTTACTAAAATGTTATAGTTTGACACAAAACTTAAAATAGTTGGACTTCAGATTCACACCATATTATGTTGAGCTCAGAATTTTATCCATTTGCCTACAAACTAATGAAATACGAATAATTTAAGAATAGTTTGTACATTGTACTAAATTCAATGCCTCTAAAATTTTCCTGTGTTATTTGTTCTTAAATAAATTGAAATAAGCCAGTAAGCTTCGAACATTCCTG
>NW_016872793.1:0-1764 GCF_001698545.2 Rhinopithecus bieti
ACACACACACACACACACACACACAAAATTAGCAGAGTGTGGTGGCTCTCCTGTGTAGTGTCAGCTACTAGGGAAGTTGAGGTAGGAGGATCACTTGAACCCAGGAGGTCGAGATTGCAGTGAGCTGTAATGATGCCACTGCACTCCAGCCTGGACGACAGAGTTAGACCATCTCAAAGCAAAAAACAAACAAAAAAAAGAAAGAGAGAGAGAGAGGAAGGAAGAAGGAAGGGAGAGAGGGAGGGAGGGAGGGAGGAAGGAAGGAAGGAAGGAAGGAAGGAAGGAAGGAAGGAGGGAAGGAAGGAAACTGGCCTTCTCAATGTTCTTGGGAATAAATGCAGAATTACTGACTGCTTGAGGCTAGTAGTCTACTCTCTTGTATGTGTGCACATTTCTGCTTCTACCAATTAAATTCAAACTCTCCATAAGTCATTGTGTTTATTCTTTTTGTTGTTGTTATTATTATGAACAAATTAAAGGAATAAAGAATGGCTACTCCATAGGCAGAGCAGCCAATTGTGTTTATTCTTAAAACTGTTTATGCCCATTGCATTTGTTATTATAATTAATTCATTTAATTAAAGAGATGAAAATGCATGCAAACTTATAAAAAATAGCTTCAACTGTTTTAGAAAAACTCAGAAAAGGGCCAGGCACGGTGGCTCACGCCTGTAATCTCAGCACTTTGGGAGGCCAAGGCAGGTGGATCACCTGAGGTCAGGAGTTCAAGACCAGCCTGGCCAACATCTTGAAACCCCATCTCTACTAAAAATACAAAAATTAGCCGGGCATGGTGGTGGGCGCCTGTAATCCCAGCTACTTGGGAGGCTGAAGCACAACAATCACTTGAACCTGGGAGATAGAGGTTGCAGTGAGCTGAGATCGTGCCACTGCATGCCAGCTTGGGCAGTAGAGCTAAACTCAGTCTTGAAAAACTCAGAAAAGGCAAATCATTGGAAAGTAATTGTGTGAATTAGATGAATGGAAAAGATAGTGGAAACAATCATAAAAATCTAGAAAGCTTTTGCATTCAAGATATATCCCAAGCATACTAAAGTTACTGCTGCTCTTTCAAGAAAGGAAATGTGGAAATTTTTGACTGCTAATTATGGGTATGGTTTATGAAAGGCAAAAACAAAACAAAATAAAAAACAAAGCAGAACTCCACTCAGCAGACCTATACTAGAAGAAAAGACCTCAGCTAAACATTAAAATGTTGGCAGATAAATATAAATTTACATGTTTTAAGGTATATATGCATTACTTTCTTGGGATTTTCACTTTACTCAACTCTCCTTGATTAGAAGATCCACAACCAGTCTCAAGCCAACCTCGTTAAACCTGCCATTCACTTACATTAACAGTACAAATTAGACTGCTTGCTCAGCAAGCAACCAGTGCATAATGAGAGCTCAATAAACCTTAACTATGATTACTAGCCATACATGATGTAAACTAGAACTAGTATCTGCTGGGACCAACTTTGACAAAGAAGGGTAAAATGACACTTACTAGCCATCCCAATTAATTCAAACTGGAGGCAGATCTCAGATTCTTGCCAAAATATGATGATGTTAACTGGGTATTGGCTTTTCCCTCATCCAGTATTATAGTCTAGGAATGCTTCCCTTGAATAGAGGATTTTTTTTTTTTTTTACTTTTCAAAAGAAATCTCATAAAGTTTAATGTGGACTGGTTTACATCAGGTCCTGGCAGAGTTAATTTGGGGGTGACAGGCAGGAACTTCTTGAAATAGGTGACTTT
>NW_016872794.1:0-1642 GCF_001698545.2 Rhinopithecus bieti
TTTTTTTGGTTCCTTATGAAATTTAAAGTAGTTTTTTTCTAATTCTGTGAATAAAGAGGATAGTAGCTTGATGGGGATAGCATTGAATCTATAAATTACTTTGGGCAGTATGGCCATTTTCACAATATTGATTCTTCCTATCCATGAGCATGGAACATTTTTCGTTTGTTTGTGTCCTGTCTTATTTCTTTGAGCAGTGGTTTGTAGTTCTCCATTTTGTCAACATTCTCGCTATGAAACTGTAAGAAAACAAACAATTCTCTTGGGTTTCTCACCCTGAAAGTATACAGCAGAGATTGTTGCCTCTTTTCTGTGTTACAACACTTATCTTCAAGCTGAGATACTATTTCGGGAGGATAGTATACTACTAAGCTATTTAGAAAATTGAGTACAAATTAAAGAAATCCTAAAGGATACTAAGAAGTTAAAATCAGCTCTCTTTAGGAGCCTCTTGGGAATATAATATTAAGGGTTGAAGTGGTATTAAGGAAACCAGCAGGATGTGACTATAGGAAGATATTATGAACAATCAAGTTCCATTTCAAAAACTCTCCAGGCTAACCTCACTCACGGAGTCAGATTACAATCATATTGTTCTCCCTCCAAAGTGCCATTCACTTTTCATATTAACTCTATGTCAGACTGCCTGCTTATCACAAGAGTGCTGTTGTGATTAAAGTTTATTAATTATCATATTTGTGAAGATATTGGGGCACTTTGGAAGAAAAGGTGCCATAAATACAACATGTATCATTTCAATTATTATTGTGGCTTGATAATTAATTGCATTCACATCTCTCATGGATTTTAGAAGGTCTTTGGAATTAATAGAAGTAAAGCACTTTGGTGAACTTCTTTTAAAATCTTTGTAAGCACAATACATTTCTATTAGTAAAAGTGCCTTGGTAATGTCTTCCAACCTTCTTTATTACTTGTGAACTTTAGTGCTTTTGTTAAAAAGCAACAAAAGTTTAATAACAATAGAAACTTTAAATATCAAGGCATTTAAACCAACACAAATGCTATTTTGCCTGAGGAAAATGAGAGCCAGTAAGATTGAGTGGCTTGGTCAAAATAACTCTCAGGAAAATATTCAAGTTTTTAAAAAAATAATTGTAATCTGTGTTGAGTGGGTAGAGTTAGCAGGGATCACTTTTAAATAATTTGATTAAGACATATATTACATAATATAAAATTCACACATTAAAAGTGTGAATTGAGTGGTTTCTAATATATTCACAGAGTTGTTCAAGCAGCACCACAATCTAATTTTGAACATTTAATCACCTTAAAATGAACCCCATACGCATTAGCACACGGCATCCCCTATCCTGTCACTAAGCAACCATTAATGTTTCTATCTCTATGGATTTATCTTTTCTGCATTTTAATATAAATGGAGTCATATAATATGGGCCATTTGAGAGTGGCTTCTTTCCATTAGTATGATGTTTTAAGGTTCATTCATGTCATGGCATGCATTAGTACTTCATATTATGTTTCTGATCCATGAATGTGTTATGATTTTCACTCATTACATCTGTTCAGATTTCTTTCAAGAATGTTATATACTTCTCAGTAGAGAAAATTTCTGTTTCCTTAATTTCTTTCTAAGTTTATTACTCTCTTTGATGCTAATTTA
>NW_016872795.1:0-2367 GCF_001698545.2 Rhinopithecus bieti
ACCTCATTTTCTACATTTTGCTTGTGATTATCAGAAGTTGCCCCAAACTTAAAACCCTGCTGGGCCTAAAGGAAAATTTCAGTGGTGGAGTTAGTTTCATTTTAGTACCTGGGGAGAAGAAGGGACGATAACTCACACAGTAAGTCCTAGAGGCAGAAAGGAATCCACTGTATTCTTCAGTACAAAGGTAATGGATCGTCAATTCTTCTACAGCAGGTTTCAATATCAGAAAATTTAGTATGTTCTACTTGTTCTTGTCTGCCTCTATTCTAGAGAGTCTAATAGCTTTATCTGTAGAGGTTTGAGAGGAACACAAAACCATGAATAAGTAAAGAAATGTAAATCACTGAAGGAAGCTCAATAAGCAAAGTGTAGAACACTAAACTGATTATGCAACACAGATTTTTTCCAAATCGCAAGTATACAATGAAAGAGGATTACTTCAACAATTAAGTCATGAAATTTCTGTTTGTTCCATGAACTACATTCCATGGACTACAGAACCCAAAAACCCTCTCACTAAAAAATACTTTAAAATACTCAAAAAATTATTATGTCTTTAAATGTATAGATGAATTTAGAAGAAAATAAGATAAATCTCAAGAAATCAACTGCAAAATCATGTCTGTGTGAAATTGCAAATCAATCTTCTATATAAAACTGGATACATCCTCAGTAACAGGTGTTCCAGAAAAATAAATAAATAAATAAGTGTCTTAGAAGAGGTAGATGTAATGGAAATATGTCTTTCTTGACTTGGGATCCTTAACATTTCAGAATCACAGTTATTCCCTCAATCAGTCTGTGATGTAAATGCATGTTATTGAGTAGCTCAGGACCCTACACTGAATAAATAACACATTAGGCAGTCCTAAGGCAGAGAGCCTTGGACACTTGGCAAAAGCAAATGCCAAATTGGTGTGGACAGTTACACCCTCAATCCAGGTCACATAAGATTCAAAAACAGGATGATTTGAAAAAAAAAAAAAAAAAAAAAAACTCCCATAAACAAAATGCATCACATATAATGAACTAATCTAAATTTCAGGTAACAGAAAAATTAAATGAACATTAGAAAATAATGATATTTATGATGATAAAACAAAATTGTAAAATGGAAGATTAAAGGAGAGGATGGCAGTATTTTTAAAAGGACAGATTTGTAAAATAAAATCTTGATACTAACAACAGCCATTGAAATGATAACATAAGTGGATGGTTTAAATAACAGTTTAGGTAAGGCAAAGAAAAGAATAAATGTCCCCTAGAAGTGATTCTTTGCTGAGAATGAAACACAGAGTGTGATCAAAATGGAATATATGGAAAAGGGATTGAGAGATGGAGAATAGAATAATAATGTCCAGTGTATATGCAATATGAGTTATAGAAAGAATAAAAACAAAGGGTACAGACAACTTTCGAAGAAATACTGAGTGAACATTTTTCAGACCTGACAAAAGACATGGCATTCATAATGGGCATCACCAGTCCAGAATACTTAACACGACTCCTGTACCCATTCACGTTGTGAGACCATAAAATTCCAACAACATAGAAGATTGTTTTTCAAGATGTCTGACTAGACCCATGGGTTGCCAGTTGTCTCCATGAAGAAGATAAATGTTAGTGGTGAATGGACACATTCCAAATGGAAAACTGAGGGAAGAAAGCCAGGGCCTGTTGGAGTGCCTATGGGAAAAGCTGGGATGCAGAAAAAGAAAGCTGCAGGAGTCTGCAGAGATTGACTCCCAAGGAACTCAGAGCCCCGTGGAAAGAGTTGGTAGGAGCGCCTCTCTGCGGCTCCCCTCACCTCTGCGACAATCCGCTGACTGCTACACTGTGGGGAAGCCCCTCTGCCCTCATAACCCAAGGCAATGCTATCTGTGATGATTTGGGAACTTCTAGGAGATGCAGAACCACGTGGCCAGCTCATGCGGACATGCTGTACTCCCCACCAGGCCTGAACCCAGATGGCAGGGGCCATACTGGTGGTGCATTCATGATGGGCCACTGCTCTGCGCAGGGTTCTTCTGCCCTTGAGTCACCGCACCACCAGATCCCTCCCAAACACACCGCACAACTCAGTCTGACTTTGGCATGTTATGCCCAGACCGTTTATTCCCTGAAGAAGACCACCAGAGTCCAGAGTCAAAGCCAAGCGGCAAGGATCTTTAATGCAAGTTCGAACTTGGTCCCCCCGTTCTACAACATACAAGAGGGCCTCGAACAATGCGTGTGCTTGCTTTTATAGCCTAATGTAAACAGGACTTGTAAAGTTGCAGAGGAACGAGGGAATTCTCTAGGTTACAGCATTACAATTGGCTAACATTTTAAGTCTATACATTTAGCAGTTTTCTATTGGTTCCC
>NW_016872796.1:0-1897 GCF_001698545.2 Rhinopithecus bieti
CAGTGCGTGATGTTCCCCTTCCACACTCCTACTTTTAAAATCAGGTCTTCAGGGTGGCTGGCAAGATGGCCGAATAGGAACAGCTCCAGTCTGCAGCTCACAGCGAGATCAATGCAAAAGGCGGGTGATTTCTGCATTTCCAACTGAGGTACCTGGCTGTTCTCACTGGGACTGGTTAGACAGTGGGTACGGCCCATGGAGAGTGAGACAAAGCAGGGTGGGGCGTCATCTCACTCTGGAAACCATGAGGGAACTCCCTCCCCTAACCATGAGGGACTGTGCCATGAGGAACAGTGCATTCTGGCCCAGATACTATGCTTTTCCCATGGTCTTCACAACCTGCAGATCAGGAGATTCCCTTGGGTGCCTACATCACCATGGCTTGGGGTTTCAAGCATAAAACTGGGCAGTTGTTTGGGCAGAAACCGAGCTAGCTGCAGGAGTTTGTTTGTTTGTTTGTTTTCATACCCCAGTGGCACCTGGAACACCAGCGAGAGAACTGTTCACTTCCCTGCAAAGGGAGCTGAAGCCAGGGAGCCAAGTGGTCTAGCTCAGTGGATCCTACCCCCATGGAGCCCAGCAAGCTAAGATCCACTGGCTCAAAATTTTTGCTGTCAGCACAGCAGTCTGAAGTCAAACAGGGACACTCCAGCTTGGTGGGGGGAGGGACATTGACCATTACTGAGACTTGAGTAGACGGTTTTTCCCTCACAGTGTAAACAAAGCCACCAAGAAGTTAGAACTGGGTGGAGCCCACTGCAGCTTGGAAAAGCTACTGTAGTCAGACTGCCTCTCTAGATTTCTCTTCTCTGGGCAGGGCATCTCTGAAAGAAAGACAGCAGCCTCACTCAGGAGCTTGTAGATAAAACTCCCATCTCCCTGGGACAGAGCACCTAGGGGAAGGGGCAGCTGTGGGCACAGCTTCAGCAGACTTAAATTTTCCTGCCTGCCAGCTCTGAAGAGAGCAGCAGAACTCCCAGCACAGCGTTTGAGCTCTGATAAGGAACAGACTGACTCTTCAAGTGGGTCCCTGACCCCATGCCTCCTGACTGGGAGACACTTCCCAGCAGGGGTTGACAGACACCTCATACAGGAGAGCTCTGGCTGACATCTGGCGGGTGCCCCTCTGAGACAAAGCTTCCAGAGGAAGGAAGAGGCAGCAATCTTTGCAGTTCTGCAGCCTCTGCAGGTGACACTCAGGCAAACAGGATCTGGAGTGGATCCCCAGCAAACTCCTGCAGACCTGCAGCAGAGGGGCCTGACTGTTAGAGGGAAAACCAACAAACAGAAAGGAATAGTATCAACATCAACAAAAAGGACGTCCACACCAAAACCCCATCTGAAGATCACCAACATCAAAGACCAAAGGTAGATAATTCCAAGAAGATGAGAAAAAACAAGCACAAAAAGGCTGAAAATTCAAAAAATCAGAACGCCTCTTCTACTCCAGAGGATCACAGCTCCTTGCCAGCAAGGAAACAAAACTGGACAGAGAATGAGTTTGACAAATTGACAGAAGTAGGGTTCAGAAGATGGGTAATAACAAACTCCTCCGAGCTAAAGGAGCATGCACTAATTCAATGCAAGGAAGCTAAAAACCTTGAAAAATGGTTGGAGGAATTGCTAACTAGAATATCCAGTTTAGAGAAGAACATAAATGACCTGATGGAGCTGAAAATACAGCACGAGAACTTCATGAAACATACACAAGTATCAGTAGCCAAATTGATCAAGTGGAGGAAAGGATATCAGAGACTGAAGATCAACTTAATGAAACAAAGTGTGAAGACAAGATTAAAGAAAAAAGAATAAAAAGGAATGAACAAAACCTACAAAAAATAAGGGACTATGTGAAAAGACCAAACCTACATTTGATTGGTGTACCTGAAAGTGACGA
>NW_016872797.1:0-1896 GCF_001698545.2 Rhinopithecus bieti
AAAAAAAAGAAACTAGAGTGTGGTTTGCCAAGTCTCTGCCATAACCCCCAGGATGATCTAGGTGAAAACTGCTGTGTCAGCTTGGGTTCTGGAGTGAAGAGGACACAGAGCAGAGCCGCAGCCGACCCACGCAGCATAGCACAAGTGCGAAAGAAACCTTTGTGGTTGTAAGCCACTAAGTTGTGGGGATTCTTTATTTCTGCATCATAATCTAGTCTATCCCAACTGATACAACAGCTTAAACTAAATATGTGAATTTGTACCTTTTGAAATTGTTGTTTGGTAGTAACAAACTATCTAAAAGCAACAATCTCATGCAATTTGACTTATTATAACTGAGAAAAATAGGAATATAAATTTCTACTTATGAATGCTTTTACTCCCAGACTATAATTATTAAGAGAAGAGCATGTTTATTACTTGTATTTTATTTTGTTTTATTTTATTTTTTGAGATAGAGTTTCGCTCTTTTTGCCCAGGCTGGAGTGCAATGGCATGATCTGGGCTCACAGCAACCTCCACCTCCCGGGCTCAAGTGATTCTCCTGCCTCAGCCTCCCAAGTAGCTGGAATTACAGGCATGCACCACCACGCCCAGTTAATTTTGTATTTTCAGTAGAGACAGGCTTTCTCCATGTTGGTCAGGCTGGTCTCGAACTCCTGACCTCAGGTGATCCACCCACTTTGGTCTCCCAAAGTGCTGGGATTACAGGCATGAGCCACTGCGCTCGGCCTGTGTTTTATTTTTATAAGTAACATCATAGCAGAGTTAGAGAAAATGTTGCAAATATTTATGCATTCCTAAATCCACAGCAATACTCATCATTGATTGAATGTCCTCCATGTGTCACTTTCTAGGAATGTATTAGGTGGGCAAGACAGACATGACTGATAACTTCATGGAGATTTCATTCATTCTAGTGATGAAGTTCCACTATAAACAATAATTGCAGGCGAGGAAACAAATAGGTTGTTTTAAGTCAAAATTACAGGGGAAAAGGAACTCAAGGATATGGTGGTGGGTGATGGCCTCTCTGAAGAGTTGATGGTTGAGGTCTGAAGAATGAGAAGAGTGTTCCAGGCTGAGGGGACAGCATAATGCAGATGCCATCTCCACGTCCTGGAGGCAGATCAGATCTGCCCAGTGCAGCTGGACTGTAGTGAGGAAGGGGATCATGATGTGAGGTAAAGCTGAAGAAATGGAGTATGGACAGGTCATACAGAGCTTTGATGGCCAGGGAGGGAGTTTGAATTTTTTTTTTAAAGTCAATGGGAAGCTATGGAAGGAAAATGCGAAGAAAGAAAACATGAAGATCTGATCGCTGTCTCTGGTGGGAGGCCCATATATGTAATGACACAAGAGGGGAAGTGAGGGGACCAGTGAGGAGGCTACTACAGGTCAGAGACGATGGTTATCTGGACCAGGGTTGTGGCAGTGAAGAGGAAGAGAAACGGACAAAATCAAGATGTATGCAGAAGGTCAAAACAGAATTTGTTGATGCACTAGATGTGGAAAATGAGGGAAAGGAGAGACCATCAAGAATGGCTTCCAGGCTTCTGGCTTGGATGTTTGGGTGGACATTGGTGCCTCCTTTTTTTTTTTAGATGGAGTCTCACTCTGTCGCCCAGGCTAAAGTGCAGTAGCATGATTTTAGCTCACTACAACCTCTGCCTCCCGGGTTCGAGTGATTCTCCTGCCTCAGCCTCCTGAGTAGCTGGGATTACAGGTGCCTGCCACCACGCCTGACTATTCTTTTTTTTTTTTTTTTTTTTTTTTTTTGTATTTTAGTAGAGATGGGGTTTTACCATGTTGTCCAGGCTGGTTTTGAACTCCTGACCTCAGGTGATCCACCCGCCCTTGCCTCCCAAAGTGCTGGGATTGCAGGCATGAGCCACC
>NW_016872798.1:0-1894 GCF_001698545.2 Rhinopithecus bieti
AACACCTATCAAGCAAATGGAAATCAGAAAAAAGCAGGGGTTGCAATCATGGTTTCTGACAAAACAGACTTTAAGCCAACAAAGATTCAAAAAGACAAATAATGACATTTAATGATGGTAAAGATTTTGATTCAACAAAAAGATTTAACTATTGTATATATGCACCCAACACAGGAACACCCAGGATTATAAAGTGAGCTCCTAGAAACTATCAAAGATACTTTACCTTCCACACTACAATAGTGGAAAACCTTTAACACCTCGCTGACAATATTAGACAAATCATCGAGATGAAAAATTAACAGTTATACCCAAGAACTGAACTCAGCACTAAATAAATAGACTTGACAGACATCTACATAACTCTTTACACAAAAAACAACAGATTATACATTCTTCTTGTCACTACCTTGTACATACTTTAAAACTGACCACGTAATCAAAAGTAAAACATTCATCAGCAAATCCAAAAGAATTGAAACTATAACAATCTCTCAAACCACAGTGCAATCAAATTAGAAATCAAGACAAAGAAATTCACTGAAAACCATGCAATTATATGGAAACTGAATAACTTGCTCCTGAATGACTTGTGAATGAATATTAAAATTAGGAGAGAAATTATGAAGTTATTTTAAACTAATGAGAACAAAATACAAATACTTGAATCTCTGGGAAACAGGTAATGCAGTTTTAAAAGAAAATTTATAGCACTAAATGCTTATATCAAAATTTAGAAAAATCTTAATATGACAATATATTATTACAACTAAAATCATTAGAGAACTAAAACCAAACAATTCCCAAAGCTAGCAGAAATAACCAAAATCAGAGCTGAACTGAAGGAAATTGAGACCAAAAAATACATTCAAAATGTAAACAAATTTAGGAGTTTAAAAAAATAATAAAATAAACCACTTTCTAGATTAATAAGCAAAAATGAGATGGTTTAAATAAACAAAATCAGAAAAAAAAAGCCAAAGGGGATATTACCACTGACCTCACAAAAATACAAAAGAATTGTAAGAAATATTATGAACACATCTATGCACATAAATTAGAAAATATAAAAGAAGAAATTGATAAATTCTTGGACACATACATCCTCCAAAGACTAAGATGGAAAGAAATTGAAATCCTAAACAGTGCAATAATGAGCTCTGAAGTTGAATCAGTATTAGTTAATCTACCAACTAGTAGAAGCTCATAACTAGAGGATTCACAGGTGAATTCTACCAGCTATACAAAGAAGACCTGGTATTTCTTCCTGCTGAAACTATTTCAAATAATTGAGGAGGAGGAACTTCTTCCCTGACTCATTGTTAGTCAGCATTATCTGGGTAAAACCTTGCAGGCACACACAACCACACACGCACATGCTCACACACATGCGCGCGCGCACACACACACACATACACACACACAGTCTTCAGGTCAGTATCCTTGATGAACATGATGAAATAATAGCTTAGCCAAATTTGCAAGACATTGTGATGATTTCTCAAAGACCCGAAACAAAATATTATTTAACCAAGCAGTCCCATTTCTGGATATATAACCAAATCAACATAAATTACTCTGTTATAAAGATACATGCATGTGTATGTTCAATGCAGCATTATTCACAATAGCAAAGAGATGGAATCAACCTAAATGCACATCAGTATCCTTGATGAACGTGATGAAATAATAGTTAACAAAATATTTGCAAACTGAATCAAGTAGAAAACCAATAGAATTATTCACTGTGACTGAGTGGGTTTTATCTCTGGAATGCAAACTTTCTTCAACAAATGCAAATAAATATGATTAATCACATACCCAGATCTAAAACACGATTATCTCAATAGGTACAAAATAACCTTTCATTAAAATTCAGTACCTCTTTTTGTGT
>NW_016872799.1:0-290 GCF_001698545.2 Rhinopithecus bieti
GGAGGAGAAGGGGAGAAGAGGGAGAAGAAGAAGAAGAAGAGGAAGAAGAGGAAGAATAGGAAGAAGAAGAAGAAGAGGAAGAAGAGGAAGAGGAAGAAGAAGAGGAAGAGGAAGAAGAAGAGGAAGAAGGAGAAGGAGAAAGAGAAGGAGAAGGAGAAGGAGAAGAAGGAGAAGGAGAAGGAGAAGAAGAAGAGGAAGAGAAAGAGGAAGAGGAAGAAGAAGAGGAAGAAGAAGAAGAGGAAGAAGAGGAAGAGGAAGAAGAAGAGGAAGAGGAAGAAGAAGAAGAAGAA
>NW_016872800.1:0-644 GCF_001698545.2 Rhinopithecus bieti
AGGCCTATGGTGAAAAGGAAATATCCTCAGATACAAACTAGAAATAAGCTTTCTGAGAAACTACTTTTGGATGTTTCGATTCA
The DNA here is from genome assembly GCF_001698545.2 of Rhinopithecus bieti. Taxonomy (NCBI): domain Eukaryota; kingdom Metazoa; phylum Chordata; class Mammalia; order Primates; family Cercopithecidae; genus Rhinopithecus; species Rhinopithecus bieti. The sequence continues at coordinate 84 of NW_016872800.1, forward strand.
TCTTGCAGAGATACACTGCTGTTTCAATTGAGCAGTTTGATAACACTGTTTTCATAGAATGTGCAAAGAGATATTTGGGAGCACTTTGAGGCCTATGGTGAAAAAGGAAGTATCCTCAGGTTGAAATCAGAAAGAAACTTTTGAGAAACTGCTTTGTGATGTGTGAATTCAACTCACAGTTACACTGTTCTTTTCATTGAGCAATTTGCTTACAATGTTTTATTGGAATCTGCAATTGGATATTTTGGAGTGCATTGAAGCTTATGGTGACAAAGGAAATATCCTCACATAGAAGCTAGAAAAAAAAGCTTTCTGAGAAACTGCTTTGTTGTGGGTGAATTCATCTCACGGAGTTACAACTTTCTTTTCATTGAGCAGTTTGGTAGCACAGTTTTGGGGAATCTCCAAAGGGATTTTCAGGAGCTCATGAAGGCCTATGGTAAAAGGAAATATCTTCACATCAAAACTGGAGAGAAGGTTTTGAATAATTGTTTTGTGATATGTGTATTCACCTCATACAGATATACCATTTTGTTGATTGAGCAGTTTGGCATCACTGTA
>NW_016872801.1:0-686 GCF_001698545.2 Rhinopithecus bieti
TGGCAGAAAACGGGCACAGCGAGGAGCAAAAAGGCCTGTGCAAAGCTACAGAGCTCAGAAGTGGCTGAGCTGACCAGACAGGCTTCCTTCACCACTGCTCTGCTCCATTTGGAGGTTGGACAATATGCCTCGTGACCAACAGACACAAGCCTATGTGGGCTCAGGGGAGATATTCATAAAAAGCTAGAATCCATGAAACTTCCAGCCCCACTCATTTCTGCAGGGGCAGCTGGCAGTGCATGGCATGGGCTCCTCATTGCTCAAAATAGAGGCTTCTCTTCCTGCCTGTTGTCCCAAAGGTGAGTGAGGTTGCAGCCCAGCATGGGCAGGATGATATCTTCTGGGCTAGACTGGAAACTCAAGCCTTGCAGCTGGACAAGTTGTGACTTCTGTCCTGCCTCAGTCACTCCCAGGCTGAACGACTCTGGCCACATAGCATCTAACCTACTGTTTCCTTATCTTTAAGATGGTGACAATGACACCTCTTTCCCACCGTAGCTATTGGTGTTTAGTAAGACGTAAGCCTCAGGAGTTGGCCTGGGTATTCTCTGGCATTACCCAATGGCTGTATTCGTGAGTTTTCCCTGGTCAGTGGGGACCTTCCTGAGGGCAGAGGGTAGGGACCAGGTGTCAGTTGACTCAGGACCCAGGCAGACACAACACAGCCAGAACCAGAAGGGGCAGGG
>NW_016872802.1:0-1894 GCF_001698545.2 Rhinopithecus bieti
CAACAGAAATAATTCATATGTATTTTAGTTTTATAGAAAACTAAAATGATATTGACTTAGAAAATATCTTAAAAATGAAGATATCTGCTTATTGATTCATATTTTTTAAAAAATGCACAGATGTCATTTCTTTCTTCTGTCAGCATCAATTGCAATGTTTCTGGAGCACTGTACCTTCCACTATCACATCAATTAGAAATGAAAGGCAAAGTTGACTAATGCTGTGGGTTATTGAGGCTGTAGCTACACAATCAAACTGAAATGGAGATTAGGTAATTCTAAAGTTAATTCAATAATTTCACATAACCAAAATAGATAAGTCAGGCAATGGGTTTTAGGCTTTTTCAGATGCTCTATATACAGCAATCAAATTAACTTTTAAATGGCAAAATTTTAACTTCATTCTGAAGGAACAGATACAGCCTGCCAATTATTTCAGATGAGATTGGGCACATTCAGGGTGGTATGGCTATAGATCTGCTGATTATTTCAAATAATATCTGTATTTGCACAACTTAAAATTTATTTTAAATAAATGTCTATAATTTCATAAAATGATGTATCAGCCTTATTCATTAGTGACTTTAAGAAAAAATAGGTTTTATACAAATTTTCTTACTTTCATTTTTATTTCATAGAAAATGCAAAGAAAGACTTGCTTAATTTTATAGCTTACATGAACACCGAACACTAAGTTCACAGGTCCAAAGCAGTGTGTGCTTTTCACTATGTTAATAAAACACTATTTCCATGGAGAGTGACATGCTCACTGATTTTCTTCTTATGCATTCCTTTTTTCCCCTCCAGCTAGCCACCACTTCTGAACATTTCTGTAGGAAAGATTTCCCTTGTTATCATTTTATCCTTGTTTCCCTGTTAGGCGTTTCCCTCTAAATGGTGTAACATATTTTCCTCTATGTTGACCTTGAGATGTGGCTAGGATCATAATGTGATGATGATTAAAAGGTCACTTGTAAGCTCAGGAGGCCATATAAAACTTGTTAATTTGGCTTCACACTGATATGAATTTTTGGAAACTTTTAATATGTACTAAATAGTAATAATGATAAAAATAAGTGTTCTCAATTTCAAAGAATGACCAAAAAATGAAATGATTCCTCTAAATTATTAGTCACTATTCTGCCATCTAATTCATTTGTGATTGGGGGAAAGTTTAATGTCTTAGACACTACATGTAGTGCATAGGGTTGCATGGGGGTGTAGATTATTCTCCAGGAGAACTGCAATTTCAAGCATATTATTGTGTAACTAGGGATTACTCTCTTCATGATTGGACAGAGTGTATTGTACTGGTTTTCAGAAACATATGCTGAAGTAAAACACAGTACTCAGGGCAATTCTGGCCAGATTGATAACTGTTTCACTAATGAACATCAACATATGTACTGAGGTTGGCAGATGAAACAACTCAAGATGTTCACTTCTTGGCCAATACACAGGGGTCTTCTTAACATCTGGACAACTATTTCATTGCCCAAATAAAATGTAACATCAATTCTTATGAGCAAACAAACCCAAATGTACTTACTACGTAATTCCCAGGAGATGCTGAGGAGTATGGTATCTGGAACACGAATAGGACAAAAAAATTTTTGATTCATGTAGCAATATGGACACTGACCTAAAATGAATTTATTTCATGTTTTTTTTTGTCAAGTTTTAAAATGTATCACAAAGCATAGTAAAGGATAAAAAAATTTATATCTGTTTAAGTACTGGAAAACTGAATAATAATAACTTGGATTTACACAAAAGAAGATAGATTTTAGTCAAGAGGATTTTAGACAGAATAACTGCTTTAAGTTACATTGGTTTCAGGTAAGTTGTACACATTGCATGATACTAATTACTTATTCTGTAAGTAGAAATATAT
>NW_016872803.1:0-1896 GCF_001698545.2 Rhinopithecus bieti
GGTGAAACCCCGTCTCTACTAAAAAATACAAAAAACTAGCCGGGCGAGGTTGCGGGCTGAGGCAGGAGAATGGCGTGAACCCGCGAGGCGGAGCTTGTAGTGAGCTGAGATCGCGCCACTGCACTCCAGCCTGGGCGACAGCGCGAGACTCCAAAAAAAAAAAAAAAAAGACCTGTTCTCCTTAATACTTACATTGGAAGCCACTGTCTAATTCTTTCTCATTTTTCATATGTAATAGCTTTTGCCTGTCAACGTAATTTCCAATCGTGATAGAATTATTCCTTAGTAAACTACGTAAAATACCAAACGATGTAAGTATCATTCCTTTGATCATGAACGCATGCATTTTTTTCCCCTTGTCTTCCCAAGTTTAGGGCCAATATTTAAAGCCCTGCACAGGCCCCACTTCTTTGTCCCCATCACCCCACCATTTCATACTGTATCAACTTTAGGTTTTGGTCTTTATTTGTTTCAGACTCGGTTTGGGCTTTATCTGCATTTTGCCAACATTACGTTACCATTTCTTTTCCAGAAACTTACTGTACTAGGCCGTTATTGTGTTGCTATAAAGAAATACCTGAGGCTGGGCGTGGTGGCTCACGCCTATAGTCCCAGCACTTTGGGAAGCCAAGGTGGGCAGATCACTTGAAGTCAGGAGTTTGAGACCAGCCTGGCCAACATGGTGAAACCTCATCTCTACTAAAATTATAAAAATTAGCCAGGTATTGTGTGTGCCTGTAATCCCAGCTACTCTACTTGGGAGGCTGGGCAAGACAATCACTTGAACCTGGGAGGCAGAGGTTGCAGTGAGCTGAGATCGCACCACTGCACTCCAGCCAGGGTGCAGAGCGAGATTCGATTTGAAAAAAAAAACAAAACAATTTCTGACTCAAGGACTGGGATTCTGTGTAAGGAGGATTCCACCAGCTCCCATGAGGTCAAATCCTAGGACCCAAGAATGAAATACCCTCAGGATAAGAGGAAATGTGGTAGGAAGAGAATGACATAGGGCTTGTCTCTTGGGGTCAGGAAGTCAGCCATCCAGGAATTCCCCCTTTGTGCTCACGTCTGATCTGTGCTCATTAAGGATTTGAGCTGCCTTAGGGGAAGAAATGACAGTACTGTACACATTAGCTAAAGAGCAGCTTTGAAAATTGAGCTCCTAGGGATCACAGAGACTGCAGATAGTCTGCTGGTGACCACTCCGCTCAACAGCCTCGCTCATGTCAGGAAACATCACACCTGAGTCTTGTTTCCGAGATGATCCCTCTTGCCCAAGAGCGCGTTGCCTTATCTGGTTCATCTGCCCTGCTTGGGGACAGATCTTCCATCTTCATCTTTCAATTCTCCGAGAAAAAAAATGGAGAATTCCTCTGGATGTCTTCAAGGTAATCTGAAGTGCTCCCAATACATGCTGTGAGAAATTGAACAGTTTTTTATTTTTTTATTTTTTCTCCCATCCTATCTGGAGGACAACCGTGAGGTAAGAGACAATTCAGCGGAATTTCTATAAGTGAGATTCCAAACTAATCGGTGACCCTTTCCTTGATATATTCACTTCCCCTGTTTTCTTATAATTTATAACTAGATTTCATTATTTTCAGCTCTCATTCTGTCTTCTAAATCCCAGGGACTCCTTCCTCACCTAAGTATAAATTACTCCCTACAAAAAGCAATCTGGCCAAGTGCGGTGGCTCACGCCTGTAATCCCAGCACTTTGGGAGGCCAAGGCGGGTGAATCACCTGAGGTCAGGAGTTCGAGACCAGCCTGGCCAACATGGTGAAACCTCGTTGATTTGCTTTTCTAAGACCACCAGAGCGGGCACAAAAGAACCAGCGACTAGGCAAGGATAGGAGCAAAACTGCAAGTTTATTTTGGTCACCTAGCTTCAGGGG
>NW_016872804.1:0-2370 GCF_001698545.2 Rhinopithecus bieti
TATATCATGTATAACTCCCCAATGCAATCCCTCCCCCCTCCCCCTGATAGGCCCCCGCGGGTGATGTTCCCCTTCCCCAGCCCAAGTGATCTCATTGTTCAGTTCCCACCTATGAGTGAGAACATGCGGTGTTTGGTTTTCTGTTCTTGTGATAGTTTGCTAAGAATGATGGTTTTGAAAATTAAAAAGGTAAAACTCAACATAAGTTTAAATTCTTCCTAGGCCTTTGTTAGGAACAGTGACATTGTCAGGGACATCAATTGTTAGCATTTATTGACTACTTTTTATTTGCCAAGCACCATGTTAAGAGCTTTACAAGTTCTACCTCATTTCATCCTAATAGCTCTTTGAGGTAGGTATTACACTTCCATTGTGTTACAAATAAGAAAATTGAGGCTTAATGATATGGAGTAACTTGCCCACAGTGGCACCTTTAGAAGAATGACTATGACAGGTAGGACTCGACTCAGTCCTTCTAACATCATAATCCATCTTCCCAATTGCAGTCCCAGTGCTTCCTAAACTTAATGTGCATGGAAACCACCTGAGACCCTTAAAATGAGAGGCCTGAGATCATGCATTTCTACCAAGTTCCAGGTGATAAGTCAGTAGACCACCTTTTGAATCACTAGGCTATGTACTGGCATAATCTGCTCTTTCAAGAAAAGCAGAATCCCAGTTTTCTGGAATGCTGAAAGTCAAATTGTGAAACTACCTGTTCAAAGTCTTCAAATAGCTTCTGTTCCTTTGTGCTCTGCTGATTCATTCCTCCCTCTCTACTAATAGACTTCTCTACTAATTTTCATCCCTTTTTGTCTTTCCCCTGTCATTTAGGACAACCCTTAAATTAGCAGAGGAATGTTCTTTCCATAAATCCTTCCTCTATACCATCATAATCCCAGGTAAAACCTCAGGTTCTTAGTCTGTATTTTGAAGTCTTTCCCCATCTTTATTTAGCCTCTTTCACTTCCTGCTATTCATCCTACTCTTTATTTTACCCAATCCTGAAATACACCCTCTCAGTCCTTTCTTTAATTCATCAGGAACAAAACACTACTTAAACTTGCAATCTGTTATATGTTAGAATCATTTTTGTGAGAAAACAAGTTTAGAACCAATGTCATAAAATAATAAATATTTGATTAGCTTCAGATTTTATGAAGTCATCACAATTGAATCTTTGGGCACATTTTAAGTGTGAAATGAAGACCTGTGGACCTCAAGAAGGCTTGGCAATTTGTTTTCATGTCACTGAGGTCAACAAACGAAAGGAATCATATTGTATTCATTTTCCCCGGGGGTTGATAAAGTTCCAAAGAGCTCTTCTGAGCCCCCATTCTTCTGGCCTCTCCATATTCTCTCCATTCCCCAGTCAATAAAGTCTCTCAGAACTTTTCAGGCAAAAGTATACCATATACTGGTCTTTTCGCATTGCTGTAAAACTAAGGGGAAAAAGCCAAAAGAGCTGGAGGTCATTCTGAGAACTAAGTAACTCAAGATCTATAACACAGCTTATTAGTTTCAAAACTGAGAGCTGAGGCTGGGCACGGTGGCTCAGGCCTGGAATCCCAGCACTTTGGAAGGTCTAGGTGGGTGAATCACTTGAGCCCAGGAGATGGAGACCAGCCTGGCCAACATGACGAATCCTCAGCTCTACTAGAAATACCAAAAAATTAGCTGGGCTTGCTGGTGCATACCTATTGTCCCAGCTACTCAGGAGGTGAGGCAGAAGAATTACTTGAACCTAGGAGGTGGAGGCCACAGTGAGCCGAGATCACACCACTGCACTACAGTCTGGGTGACAGCAAGACACTGTCTCAAAACAACAACAACAAAAAGAATGGCCCATGAAGAACAGTGAAAGCAAAACTCAGGACACAAAACTCTCAGTGGTTGAACTTCACCAACTGTGTCCTCAAAAGAACTGGTTTCAACTGCACAGGAAGTCAGTCCAGTCATTAACATGTTGCATAATTTATATATACTGTCCAATTAATCACCTACTGTATTTGCCAAGCTTTACTATTTTCCAAAATTGAACTCATCTTCAAAGAAAAACAGCCCCTAAGAAATACTCAGAATAATTTGCCAAGGATATTTATGTTCTGCCCCGTCCCGCGAGATGGAGTCTTGCTCTGTCACCCAGGCTAGATTGCAGTGGTGCAGTCTTGGCTCACCGCAACCTCTGCCTCCTGGGTTCAAGCATTCTCCTGTCTCAGCCTCCTGAGTAGCTGGGAGTACAGGCGTGTGCCACCACACCTGGCTAATTTTTTTTTTTTTTTTTTTTTCAGTAGAGATGGGGTTTCACCATGTTGGTCAGGCTGGTCTCCAACTCCTGACCTCTTGATCCACCCGCCTTGCTCTCCCAAG
>NW_016872805.1:0-289 GCF_001698545.2 Rhinopithecus bieti
CCCAGGCTGGAGTGCAGTGGCCGGATCTCAGCTCACTGCAAGCTCCGCCTCCCGGGTTTACGCCATTCTCCTGCCTCAGCCTCCCGAGTAGCTGGGACTACAGGCACCCGCCACCTCACCCGGCTAGTTTTTTGTATTTTTTAGTAGAGACGGGGTTTCACCGGGTTAGCCAGGATGGTCTCCATCTCCTGACCTTGTGATCCTCCCGTCTCGGCCTCCCAAAGTGCTGGGATTACAGGCTTGAGCCACTGCGCCCGGCTCTTCTCTTCTTTTCTTTCTTTCCTTCCTT
>NW_016872806.1:0-875 GCF_001698545.2 Rhinopithecus bieti
TTCACTTTGTTTTTTTTAGAAATCAGCAATTGTTGACTCAGACAAAGTATCACAATGCCTCAGTGTAAGACTTTTTATTTATTTGTTATTATTATTTTTTGAGACGGAGTCTCGCTCTGTCACCCAGGCTGGAGTGCAGTGGCACGATCTCGGCTTACTGCAAGCTCCACCTCCCGAGTTCCAATCATTCTCCTGCCTCAGCCTCCCGGGTAGCAGGGACTACAGGCGCCCACCATGACGCTGGTCTAATTTATTATTATTATTATTATACTTCATATTCTAGAGTACATGTGCACAACGTGCAGGTTGGTTACATATATATACATGTGTCATGTTGGTGTGCTGCACCCATTAACTCATCAATTACATTACATATATCTCCTAATGCTATCCTTCCCCCCTCCCTCCACCCCACAACAGGCCCCAGTGTGTGATATTCCACTTTCTGTGTCCAAGTGTTCTCATTGTTCAATTCCCACCTTTGAGTGAGAACATACAGTGTTTGATTTTCTGTTCTTGCCATAGTTTCCTATGAATGATGGTTTCCAGCTGAATCCATGTCCCTACAAAGGACATGAACTCATCCTTTTTTATGGCTGCATAGTATTCCATGGTGTATAGGTGCCACATTTTCTTAATCCAATCTGTCATTGATGGACGTTTGGGTTGGTTCCAAGTCTTTGCTATTGTGAAGAGTGCTGCAATAAACATATGTGTGCATGTGTCTTTATAGCAGCATGATTTATAGTCCTTTGGGTATATACCCAGTAATAGGTTGGCTGGGTCAAATGGCATTTCTAGTTCTAGATCCTTGAGGAATCGCCATACTACTTTCCATAATGGTTGAACTAGTTTACAGTCCCACCAGCAGTGTA
>NW_016872807.1:0-291 GCF_001698545.2 Rhinopithecus bieti
GGAAAAATGTTAAGAGCTGAAAAAGGCAGTGATTTTCATTTCTGACTATAGTACGCCTGATGAACTGGAGTGAAGGTAGGAGAAATGTGCTTTGTATATTGACGTCAGTGCCATCTACACATAAAATAAAGAGTGTCAGTCTGAGAATGGATAGAATCATTATAATTGAAAGTTAGATCATGGGAGGGCATATGAGAGAAATGAGACCAAATGTCCAGTGAAATAATGAACATATATTTAAAAAAATAGCCGGGCGCGGTGGCTCAAGCCTGTAATCCCAGCACTTTGGGA
>NW_016872808.1:0-648 GCF_001698545.2 Rhinopithecus bieti
ACTAATAGACAGAAACCATTAGATGGAAACTATCGCTAACAGAACTGAGAGAGGAATGGAATCAACAGGTAAAGATAACTCAGAATAAAGAAATATGGTGGCTTAGGGGTACAGGACTGGGGGTGGGAGAAAAAAGAGAACTACCACTTCTGATATACTGCTGCAATGCCTGAAATTTTATGACAAATCTTACCTGTGTTTTTAAACAAATTTAAAATGAATCGAGTAAAGGAGAAAAAAAGGAAAGGTAACAGACAGAAAACAAGCTAGAAATAAAATCAGTCTCATATGAGAATCAATACCTTGCTATCCGTCCAAGTAGAAAGTGTTTGGATGAACGGAAGCAAGATGGCGCACTTCCGGGTTCTTCATCCCCCAACTTTTCCCGCGCGCGCGAAAATGCAGCCGGCGACCCAGGAAGGTGCAGACCAACTAGGCATGCGCCAGGTGATGTCAATCCGAAGAGACCAAGATTTACCTGGTCGCACCTGCGGAACGCCCCCCGACACGCCCGTGCCCCGCCTATCGCCCGCCCACTCCTAGAAAAGCCGCTCCGGACGAATGCCACACGCGGACTTCCCAGCTTCCCCACTGCAGTCAGGACTGTTGGAACTCCGTCCGAGAGCTGCACGGGTGACTCTGTTGGCT
>NW_016872809.1:0-411 GCF_001698545.2 Rhinopithecus bieti
TATCTGCCATTCTGCAATATTTGCTGTTCTACAGCCTCCGCTGCTGATACGCAGGCAAACAGGATCTGGAGTGGACCTCCAGCAAACTCCAACAGACTTGCAGCTGAGGGTCCTGACTGTTAGAAGGAAAACTAACAAACAGAAAGGACATCTACACCAAAACCCCACCTGTACGTCATCATCATCAAAGACCAAAGGTAGATAAAACCACAAAGATAGGGAGAAACCAGAGCAGAAAAGCTGAAAATTCTAAAAATCAGAGCGCCTCTTTTCCTCCAAAGGAACGCAGCTCCTCGCCAGCAATGGAACAAAACTGGACAGAGAATGACTTTGACAAGTTGAGAGAAGAAGGCTTCAGACCATCAGTAATAACAAACTTCTCTGAGCTATAGGAGGATGTTTGAACCTATT
>NW_016872810.1:0-1646 GCF_001698545.2 Rhinopithecus bieti
AAATAAAATAAATAAATAAATAAATAAAATTGATGGGCAGACAAAAAAAAAAAAAAAAAGTCATAGTCAATATATAGGTGTTGGACAAAATTATAACTTACTTGCATACCTGAATACATTTTAGTCACTACTGAGGTTAAACACATACCTAAACTCAAACAGAAAGGCTTATTGCTTCAGAGTGTTTATTGGGACGCTATCATTTCTTACTTGAATACCTGCAAAAAACCTCTGATAACACAAATGTTAGGGATACCATGTATACTCACCAAGATATCTGAAGATCACATGATCTGTAGGATGCTTAAGGCCCACATAATCACTTGTCTACAAGCAAAGCCCCCATTAATGGTCATTATGAAGTTCAACATGATCTTCTGGCTGGAACCTGAAAAACGCATTGTGACAAATGTGATACAGACACACCTTTTCAACTTGGACAATTGCAAATAATCTTATTCACTTCCATCATTGCAGGATACATCTCTACCTGGAAACTTGCTGTAACACGAGGTCTATACCATGGTTAAAGACACCATTGTTTTCTGACTGCACACCTTTAAAAATACCATGGAAATACTGTGATGCAGAACATATGAAAATTACCTGGATGCCTGCAACTCATAAAACACTCACAGTGTAAAAAATAAATTTTCTCTAAAACACAGAACAATAGGGTAACATGGTTACTAGAATTGTTTTTTAAAAAATCACATGGTAAACAAGTTTAGGCAAACAAACATCACTTATCTAGATATGTAAAGACCAGATGATCTGTGATGTTAAAGTGCACATCATCACTAACCTGGATACCAAAAACAGCTCCTGATAATGACCATTGTTAGGTTTGTTATAATCTCTTGACAGGAACCTGAAAAACACATTATGATACATATAGACACACGTATAAAGGGATATAATGTGTTCTATCTATAGCGATGCTTGCAAATAACTTTATATGTATACACACACACACACACACATATAAAGGGATACAATGTATTCTATCTATAGGGATGTTTACAAATAACTTTGGTCACTTCCATCACTATGAAAACATCAACTCTACCTGGATACTTGTAGTAATACAAGGTCAAGACCATTGTTGGATAAGACAACATTTGTTTTAGGGCACCTGTAAAAATCCCATGGTTACTATTGTGACTAGTAATTATAATTACCTGGTATGTCCAATTCCTTACCACTCAAAGGGTTAAACAAATGTTTTCTTAAAATATAAAAAGGGAAAATTCATGGTTTTGAGAATTGGTAAAGACTCTGTCATTTCCTATCTGAATATTTAAAAAGAAATCATGGTAACATCAAGTGTTAGGGACACAACCATCAATTATACCTATACGAAGATCAGATAACCTGTGCTCTGGTTTAGGTCTCTCCATCATCATTTACCTCAAAACCAGCAATATCACATATTAATTACCATAGATAGGCTCACCATGATCTCTGGACATACCCTGGAAAACACGTTGTGGGAAATGGGTTTGGTACTAGTCTAATTCTACTTGTAGAACTACAAATTCCCTTGGTCTCTTGAATCTTTTGGGGCCCATAAATATTAGGTAAGGGCAGAACTACAAAGTCAAACTATAGAAAGAGGCACCGTCCACTCTTTGACAGATACCTCC
>NW_016872811.1:0-648 GCF_001698545.2 Rhinopithecus bieti
TATTTCTGGTTCTAGATCCTTGAGGAATCACCACACTGTCATTTATGGCCATACTACCCAAAGTAATTTATAGATTCAATGCCATCCCCATCAAGCTACCATTGACTTTCTTCACATAATTAGAAAAAACTACTTTAATTTCATATGGAATAAAAGAAGAGCCAGTATAGCCAAGACAATCCTAAGCAAAAAGAACAAAGCTGGAGGTATCATGCTACCTGACTTTAAACTATACTATAAGGCTATAGTAACCAAAACAGCATGGTACTGGTACCAAAACAGATATTTAGACCAATGGAACAGAACAGAGGCCTCAGAAATAATGCCCACATCTACATCCATCTGATCTTTGACAAACCTGACAAAAACAGGCAATGGGGAAAGGATTCCCTATTTAATAAATGGTGTTGGGAAAACTGGCTAGCCATATGCAGAAAATTGAAACTGGACCCCTTCCTTACACCTTATACAAAAATTAACTCAAGATGGATTAAAGACTTAAATGTAAGACCTGAAACCATAAAATTTCTAGAAGAAAACCTAGGCAATACCATTCAGGACATAGGCATGGACAAAGACTTCTTGACTAAAATACCAACAGCAATGGCAACAAAAGCCAAAATTGACAAATGAAGTCTAATTAAACTA
>NW_016872812.1:0-1893 GCF_001698545.2 Rhinopithecus bieti
TTTCTTTGTAAATGTGGGGTTGCTTTTAAAATGTGGAACAAGGGATGAGTCCTTTGGAGACAAAGGTGAAGCAGCTGCATGTAGCTGGATGAGGCTGGCTTAGTCCCATCCCTCCCAGTTATGTCATCCGTGCCAGCTTCCTACTTGCAAACTCGTGTCTCAGAAACACGTATGAGAACACAGGTACAGGAGTGCTTTCAATCAAAATTTGGATTCCCTTCTTGGTTTAAAGGTAAAAGATACTTTTTTCCTAAAAACTATGAACTACAAAAGCAAGGAAAAGTTAGCGATCTATTCTACAGGAGTATTTCAATGAGGTTTTTTTAAAATGCAGATGGCTAGATCAATCTTGCCTTTATTTTGGTAGAAAACATGTTTTCTGTTAACATTCCAAATTCTCAAATAGAAAAAATGATTATTATTACCACCAAGGAAGTTTTATAAATGTGTTAAAATCTTAGCAGTATCAGCCTGAAGTATTTCCTAAGTGAGCGTATGTTCTGTCTTCTAATAGAAAGTGCAGTTTGTAAGAGCTGAATGTAGATCAATGGACTTTTCTCTCAGTGCACATGAAATTCTAAAGGCAAAAGGGTTAGCTTGATGAATGCCTCATTTTTATCATCTACAATTGCAGTGGGTGCTGAACTTGAATTATGCTCTTTTTTTTTTTGGCCTTGACCACTTATTTAAATATACCATTTACCTAATGTATAGTCAGAGGAGCAGAATTTTATAATCACTGGGATTTTGAAAGGCATATAAATTACCACTGTCTGTGTCTTTATCTGCATCAACATAAATATCTCCAACTGTGTGGATACAGATGTTAATACTGATAATATGCATCCTATTCACAGTATTAATAAATGCTTATTCACACTCACATTGATAACAACCTACAGAAAAGGTATCATTAGAAGCATATGATCAGTATTTTATAGTTTAAAATTAATATTGAAACTTTATAAGTGTTTGAGCAGCCATCAAACTGATATTTTAAAACTAAGATTTCCAAATCTCTGAGTTAGAACAGTCAAAACATGAACCCTCTTATCTATGTCTAAATAAAATGTTTGGTTGATTTCTTTGGGCAATCAGTTTTAGAGAGCGAAAATGCTTTCCCCTGAAATTACAATATTTACTTAGCTTTTATTTTTTTTCAAAGATTAAAAAATCACACATCTTTAACCACTGCAATTGTGACACTGCATATCACCACCCGCGTTTTCTAATTTCATGATTGCATATATTTGCGCAAATTATATAAATAAGATGCAATTACAATAATTACAGAGGAATAGGCAACAATTGAAAAAATACAAATTCTCACTAAATGATATGAAAATTGTCAGACAAACCCATACAAGAATAGAAACTACTTCAAGATGAACCCAACCAGACAACAGCAAACAATCCAGCCAAACACCGTAGTCTCAACAACTTGAAACATGTTACACTGGGAGACCTGAAGCTTGAGGCTTAAGGGTAAAGTTCTTTTTCCTCAAAATTTGTTTCCCAGTCCTAGAATGTGAATGTTTAACATCCTGACTTTCCTAAACATATTATGACTACAGAACCTTTTTCCTTGGTGTTTTCTTATTGTTATTTCAAAGAAAAGGGAAGGATAATGACAAAATTAATGAAAAGCAAGCACACTACAGACAACTCTATGGAGTTGTAATTAGGAAAGAACAGGTCCTGCTATGATTTTCTTGTCCTTTTCTCCAACTGTATATATCATTTTCAATGATTCACAGTCTAAGAATGTTATTTGTCCAATTTATTTTGCTTTTAGTTAAGAATATTCATAAGACAAATTATGCAACTCATCCATTTGAGAGCTCTATAAATTTTCCTGCAGTGTATTTTATTTGCATTGAATTTCTCACTTGG
>NW_016872813.1:0-1642 GCF_001698545.2 Rhinopithecus bieti
TACATACATACATACATACCTACATACATACATAAAGTTATGGTGGAAAGAGAATATATTTTAGAGCCAAATTTGGAATATAATTTGTGTTATAATCCAGGCCCTTTCACTGATTAAATGATGCAAGACAGATTACTTAATTTCTATAAGTCTCAGTTTCCTCATTTGAAGGAAAAAAAAAAGATGGGCCGGGCATGGTGGCTCACGCCTGTAATCCCAGCACTTTGGGAGGCCGAAGCTGGCAGATCACCTGAGGTCAGGAGTTCGAGACCAGCCTGGCCGACATGGCGAAACCCTGTCTCTACTAAAATTAAAAAAAAAAAAAAAAAAAAAATTAGCCAGGCATAGTGGCTTGTGCCCGTAATCCCAGCTACTCAGGAGGCTGAGGCACGAGAATTGTTTGAACCTGGGAGACAGAGGTTGCAGTGAGCTGAGATAACACGACTGCACTCTAGCCTGGGTGACAGAGCAAGACTCTGTCTCAAAAATGAATAAATAAATAAAATAATTTTTTAAAAAATGATGGTAACAGTACCAGTTACTGTGACATTTATGTGAGAACATTTGTGTTTTGTGCTTAACATATAGTAAGACTCCAGTAAATGTTTGTTTTTATCTCCGTTTGAGAAAACTGTGACTTCTACATATTTATTTTCATTTAACTCTCCTGTATTAGAAGTATTTGGAGAAGCTGGAGGTTATTAGAGAGAAACGGGTCTATACAACTACTTACAAATTGATCAAAATTGCCCAAATCATGAAATTCTTGCTTTGGGAAAAATCATGGTTTTCAGCCTGAGTTGCAATGCATTTCAGTAGCATGGAGGTAGTAATTTCTTCCTAAGAGAAGCCAAATATATTAAGAAAAAGCAAAAGTTTTGCCAAGTTTTCCAAAGTATGTTTTAATAGTTTCTCAATATTAATGTCTTATTTCAGAGCGTCTGGAACTGATTGGGTAGCATGTCAAATTCTAAAAGAGCTGAGCTTTGTTATATAAACTGATATTTGTATAAGCACTTATGTATTGGCTTTAGGGCTGAAAGATTGCTTTTCCACTCTGATGCACACAAACTATTCATTGCAATATGTTCAAAATTTTGAATACAATACTTTCATTTCTGATATTTACCCAAGTAATTGACAATGTCTTAGTTGCGTTTATAGACTTAGATACCAAATACTTTTGATAAAATTTTCAATCAATGGTACAGCTTTGGTAGAGAGAAAGATTAGCTTAATGCTGGTGTCCTCACCAAAAATTTTATTTGAGACCTTGCATTTCCCAGCAATCTCAGTGTTATGTTGGAACCCTATGAGTACTTCTGGCCAATGAGGAGTGAACAGAAGGGATAGGTGTCACTACTGGACAGAGTCAACAAAGAGTTACTATGCTTCCTTTGCCCTTCTGCTGCTGTAGTGGCTCTAGAGAACATGGGTTTCAAATGTCATGGCTACAGGCTGAAAGAGAACCAGTTGACCACATTAGATGTCATCTCAAATGAGAAGTTGAGTCTCTGAGATTTCAGAATTTGATTATTGTGGCAGCTAGCTACCCTGATTTAAACAGTGATTTGGCTATTAAAAAATTTATATGGATATATTAACTTTTATATGTGTAAATATATATTAATATATAAAAAAA
>NW_016872814.1:0-1884 GCF_001698545.2 Rhinopithecus bieti
CTTATTGCGAAAAAGGAAATATCCTCTGAGAAAATTAGAAAGATACTTTCTGAGAAACTGCTTTGTGATTTGTGAATTCATCACACAGAGTTACACGATTCTTTTCATCGATCAGTTTGATAGCACTATTTTCAGGGGAATCTGTGAAGGGAGATTTTGGATCACATTGAAGCCTGTGGTAACAAAGGAGATATCCTCAGATAAGAACTAGAAAGAAGCTTTCTGAGAAACTGCTTTGTGATGGGTGAATTCAACTCACAGAGTTGCCCTGTTCTTTTCATTGAGCAGTTTAGTAACACTGTTTTCGTGGAATCAACGATGGGATATTTCGGAGCACATTGAAGCTTATTGTGAAAAGTAAAATCCTCAGACAAAACTAAAAAAAAATTCTGAGAAACTGATTTGTGACTTGTGAATTCATCCCAGGGAGTTACACGATTCTTTTCATGGATCAGTTTGATAGCACTGTTTATGAGGAAACTGAGAACTGATATTTTGGATCACATTGAAGCCTATGCTGACAATGGAAATATTCTCAGATGAAAACTAGAAGAAGCTTTCGGAGAAAGTTCTTTGCGATGTGTGAATTCATATCAAAGAGTGACATCTTTCTTATCATGGAGTAGTTTGCTAACACTGCTTTCGTGAAATCTGCAAAGGAATATTAAGAACGCATTGTGGCCTATGGTGAAAAGAAAATATCCTCATATAAAACTAGAAAGAAGCTTTCTGAGAAACTACTTTGTGATGTGTTAGTTCACCTCACAGAGTTACACAATACTTTTCATGGATCAGTTTGGTAGCACAATTTTTGGGGAACCTGAGAAGGGATATTTTGAATCGCATTGAACAATATGGGGACTAAGGAAATATCCTCAGATAAACACTAGGAAGAAGTCTTCTGGGAAACTTCTTTGTGATATGTGAATTCATCTCAGAGAGTTACACCTTTCTCTTCATGGAGCAGTTTTCGTGGAATTTCGTTTTCGTGGAATCTGCAAAGGGATATTTAGGAGCACATTGTGGCCTATGGTGAAAAAGGAAATATCCTCAGATGAAAACCAGAAAGAAGCTTTCTGAGAAACTGCTTTGTGATGTGTGAATTCATCTCACTGAGTTACAGTGTTCTTTTCTTTGAGGAGTTTGCTAACACTGTTATCTTGTAATTTGCAATAGGGTATTTTGGAGCACATTGAAGTTTATGGTGACAAAACAAATATTCTCAAATAAAAACTAGGAAGAAGTTTTCTGAGAAACCGCTTTGTGATGTGTTTAATTCAACTCACCGAGTTACACGACACTTTTCAAGGATCAGTTTGGTAACACAATTTTTGGGGAATCTGAGAAGGGATATTTTGGCTCTCATTGAACAATATGGGGATGAAGGAAAATTCTCAAATAAAACTAGAAAGAAACTTTCTGAGAAAGTTCTTTGTGATGTGTGAATTCATCTCACAGTGTTACATTTTCTTTTCATGGAGCAGTTTGCTAACACTGTTTTGTGGAACCTGTGAAAAGGATATTTTTTAGTGCCTTGAGACCTATAGTGAAAAGGAAAATATCCTTATATAAAACTAGAAAGAAGTTTTCTGAGAAACTGCTTTGTGATATGTTTAATTCAACTCACCGAGTTACACAACACTTTTCAAGGATCAGTTTGGTAACACAATTTTGGGGAATCTGAGAAGGGATATTTTGGATCCCCATGAACAATATGGGGACTAAGGAAATATTCTCAAATAAAACTAGGAAGAAACTTTCTGAGAAAGTTTTTTGTCATGTGTGAATTCATCTCACAGAGTTACACTTTTCATTTCATGGAGCAGTTTGCTAACATTGTTTTCGTGGAATCTGCAAAAGGATATTTTTTAGCGCTTTGAGACA
>NW_016872815.1:0-2418 GCF_001698545.2 Rhinopithecus bieti
GATGGAGTCTCGCTCTTGTCGCCCAGACTAGAGTGCAATGACACGGTCTTGGCTAACTGCAATCTCCACCTCCCAGGTTCAAGCCTCAGCCTCCTGAGTAGCTGGGATTACAGGCGCACACCACCATGGCCGGCTAATTTTTTATATTTTTAGTAGAGATGGGGTTTCACCATGTTGGCCAGGCTGGTCTCGAACTCCTGATCTCAGGTGATCCACCCACCTCGGCCTCCCAAAGTACTGGGATTACAGGAGCAAGCCACTGCACCTGGCCTCTATTTAAATTTTAAATATTATAAGTTTTATAAAATTATACTTAAAATGTATTCTGTTATGCATAAAACTGGTAATCCTCCACATAAAACTGTATTTAATAACATATGTGACTATTTAACATGGTTTAAAAAACAGTATTGAGATCAACAAGGCAGCCATTTATATTGCCCTTTATGTACTACTTCCTCTATCATGTGGCAGTCAAAAGGCTAAGTGAAATGCTTGCAGCAAAGAAAACAGTTTTGAAAGGTCATGCTATGCAGACAGCCAGAATTTCTTTCACAATATCCTTACTGTCTATGGCAGACTGCATGACAATCTGACCACAGTTATTTTCTGTATAAAAGTAAAAAGCACACCATGTTATCAAAGGACTAGAAACAGTTAAGCACTCAACAATATCATCTTTATGAACATTTTTTCTAACTGCGTAAACATCCATACATATTAATGAAAAAGAACCTTGAGGCAAAGACAATGAATTGGAGAAAGAGGAACTTGGAAAAACTGGAAGGCAAGTTTAAACTATACCACTCTGTTTACTCATAGTGTTCACATAAGAAGCTCCTATAGCCAGGCGTGGTGGCAGGTGCTTGTAATCCCAGTTACTCAGGAGGCTGAAGCAGGAGAATTGCTTGAACCCAGGAGGCAGATGTTGCAGTAAGCCGAGATCGCACCACCGCACTCCAGCCTGGGCGACAGAGCGAGACTCCATCTCAAAAAAAAAAAAAAGAAGAAGAAAAAAGAAGTTCCTAAAGGAAAACTTTTCAAATTAAGACACATCATTTACCAAGAAAAAAGCCTAATTATAACAATATTGAAGACATTAAGATCATCTCTCAAAATTTCCATTATCTTAATGACAATTGCACACAAGGTGCAAAGCTTCAAAAACCTCTCTGTGGCAGCTGTAATCCCACCACATTTTTTCCCTTTAACAGCTTTTACTGGTTTATCATTCATCTGAATAGGGAACACATTTTTCCAACAGTTAAGGTAGTACGCAATCAACCAGTAAACACCAAAGTGAAAATTTCTCCGGCTCCTTGTAAAATTTCCAAACAGGAGGTTAACAAGTGTATTCTTTTTTTAAAAAAAAAAAGAAAAGAAAAGAAAGAAAGAAAGAAAAGAAAAGAAAAAAATCTAGTTTGTTCAATTGCTGTCCTATCCTAAAAGATCAAATTCATGCCTACACACAGCCAAGTAACATAGACACAGTCTCTTAAGCTTATGGCAAAGCATACTTAAGATTTTTTAGGGCCCCAGCATTTTAATTCCTGTGAGAATCTCTCACTAAAATTTAACTAGAAGACAACTTTCTTTCTTTTTTTTTATTTTTGAGACACGATCTTGCTCTGTCACCCAGGCTGGAGTGTAGTGGTGCAATCTTGGCTCACTACAACTTCCGCCTCCCAGGTTCTTCTGCCTCAGCCTCCCAAGTAGCTGGGACTACAGGCATGCACCAGTACACCTGGCTAATTTTTGTATTTTTAGTGGAGATGGGGTTTCGCCATGTCGGCCAGGTTGGTCTCTAACTCCTGACCTCAGGTGGTCTGTCCGCCTCGGCCTCCCAAAGTACTGGAATTACAGGTGTGAGCCACCACGCCTGACCGAAGACAACTTTCTTTACTAATTTTGACCTTGTAGAAGAGCGTAAGAATTTGTGGTACTTCTAAAACTACTAGAAAACAGTGAATCATAAACATTCTTTTTTTTTGAGACAGAGTCTCGCTCTGCTGCCCAGGCTGGAGTGCAGTGGCCGGATCTCAGCTCACTGTAAGCTCCGCCTCCCAGGTTCACGCCATTCTCCTGCGCCATTCAGCCTCCCAAGTAGCTGGGACTACAGGCGCCCGCCACCTCGCTCCGCTAGGTTTTTTTTTTGTATTTTTAGTAGAGACGGGGTTTCATTGTGTTGGCCAGGATGGTCTCAATCTCCTGACCTCGTGATCCACCCGTCTCGGCCTCCCAAAGTGCTGGGATTACAGGCTTGAGCCACCGCGCCCGGCCGATAAACATTCTTTTAAGGAAATAAACTTAAAACATTCCATTATTCAATGGCGTAAACCCGGGAGGTGGAGCTTGCAGTGAGCTGAGATCGCGCCACTGCACCCCAGCCTGGGCGACAGAGCGAGACTCCGTCTCAAA
>NW_016872815.1:6094-8327 GCF_001698545.2 Rhinopithecus bieti
CCCAGGCTGGAGTGCAGTGGCCGGATCTCAGCTCACTGCAAGCTCCGCCT
The DNA here is from genome assembly GCF_001698545.2 of Rhinopithecus bieti. NCBI lineage: Eukaryota > Metazoa > Chordata > Mammalia > Primates > Cercopithecidae > Rhinopithecus > Rhinopithecus bieti. Next base: position 6,145 of record NW_016872815.1, read on the forward strand.
CCCGGGTTCCCACCATTCTCCTGCCTCAGCCTCCCAAGTAGCTGGGACTACAAGCGCCCACCACCTTGCCCGGCTAGCTTTTTTTTGTATTTTTTTTAGTAGAGATGGGGTTTCACCGTGTTAGGCAGGATGGTCTCGATCTCCTGACCTCGTGATCCGCCCGTCTCGGCCTCCCAAAGTGCTGGGATTACAGGCTTGAGCCACCGCGCCCGGCCAAAAATTGTTTTAAAAAAAGAAAATATTGGATCTGGTAATGGTTCTGTTGTGCCTGTACTAAACATGTACACTTTTTTCTATTGTCATTATTCCCTAAATAATACAATAACACCTATTCATAAGGCATTTACACTGTATTAGGTATTATAATTTTTTTTCATTTTCCAGGTTACCATTGAGATAATTTTTGTTTTTTTGAGATGGAGTCTCGCTCTGTTGCCCAGGCTGAAGTGCAGCGGTGGGATCTGGGCTCACTGCAGCCTCGGCCTCCTGGGCTCAAGCAGTCCTCCCACTTCAGCCTCCCAAGTAAGCAGGACTGCAGGCATTCGCCACCATGCCTGGCTAATTACAGGTGTGAGCCACTGTACTCAGCTTGCATGTAGTTTAAATATTGAAGAGAGTGATTACGTTTTTACTCAGAAGAGGTAAGAGGTTTGACTCAGATCAAAGACACAGGTAAAGGGTTTAGCTCTTACCAGAGTAGCAATCTTTCTACTTAGAAACTAGAGGACTGGAAGAGAGGATATACCAAGGAATTTTTAGGCAAAGAGGAAGAAGCTGTAGGATTTCTTTTCTCCTTCTCTTTCTCTCTCCCTCCCCTCCAACAGGGTCATACCTCTGTTGCCCAGACTGGAGTGCAGTGGCGCAATTATAGCTTGCTGCAACCTTGAACTCCAGGGCTCGTGAAATCTTTCCGCTTCAGCTTCCTGAGTAGGCAATACTGCAGGTGTGTGCCACCACACCCAGCTAAGTGTAGGATTTCCTATCTTACTTCTTTAATAATGTAGGGATTGAGGTTATCTATTCGGCATATAGTTAATTAGTGGTGAGGCTGGGATCCTGGGAGAAGAAAGCATTTAGGAAAAACATTGTAGGGCAGCTACCAAATTCACCAAATATTTACTGACCACCTGCATTGTGCCAGGCACTCTTGTAGACAAGATTAGTGTCTTTGTGGAGCTAATCACTGGAGTGAACAAAAACAATACCAAATTGTAATGTGATATGAAAAGAATTAAAATATGGCAGTTGATAGTGACTGGTTGTCTTCTTCTGAGGAGGTGACATTAAGATCTGAAAGACAAGAATTTAGTCAAGCTAAAAGAAAATCAAGCTATGTAAGTTTAAACGTCGCCGGGCGTGGTGGCTCCTGCCTGCAATCCTAGCACTTTGGGAGGCCAAGGTGGGCGGATCACGTGAGGTCAGGAGTTTGAGACCACCCTGCCAACATGGTGAAACCCCGTCTCTACTAAAAATACAAAAATTAGCCGACCATGACGGCACATGCCTATAATCCCAGCTACTTGGGAGACTGAGACAGGAGAACTCCTTGAATCTGGGAGGCGGAGGTTGCAGTGAGCCGAGATCGCACCACTGCACTCTAGCCCGGGCATCACAGCAAGACTCTGTCTCAAAAAAAAAGTTTAAACCTCAAGGTGGAAATGAGCTGATTGTGACTGAGGAATGGAAAGAATTTCAGTGTTTCTGCAATAAGGTGGATGAGGATCATAGTGTCATGAGATGAGATTAAAGAATTTGACTGGGCACAGTGGCTCACATCTGTAATCCCAGCACTTTGGAAGCCAAAGCAGGAGGATCGCTTGAGGCTGGGAGTTTGAAACCCACCTGAGCAACATAGTGAGACCCCATCTCTTAAAAAAATTTCAGGCCGGGCGCGGTGGCTCAAGTCTGTAATCCCAGCACTTTGGGAGGCCGAGACGGGAGGATCACGAGGTCAGGAGATCGAGACCATCCTGGCTAACACAGTGAAACCCTGTCTCTACTAAAAAATACAAAATCTAGCCGGGCGAGCTGGCGGGCGCCTGTAGTCCCAGCTACTTGGGAGGCTGAGGCAGGAGAATGGCGGGAACCCGGGAGGCGGAGCTTGCAGTGAGCTGAGATCCGGCCACTGCACTCCAGCCTGGGCGACAGAGCGAGACTCCGTCTCAAAAAAAAAAAAAAAAAAA
>NW_016872816.1:0-242 GCF_001698545.2 Rhinopithecus bieti
AAGGAAGGGAGGGAGGGAGGGAGGGAAAGAGAGAAAGAGATAAAGAGAAAGAAAAGAAAGAAAGAAAGAAAGAGAGAGAGAGAGAGAGAGAAAGAAAAAAGAAAGAAAGAAAGAAAGAAAGAAAGAAAGAAAGAAAGAAAGAAAGGAAGGAAGGAAGGAAGGAAGGAAGGAAGGAAGGAAGGAAGGAAGGAAGGGAGGGAGGGAGGGAAAGAGAGAAAGAGATAAAGAGAAAGAAAAGAAAG
>NW_016872817.1:0-2601 GCF_001698545.2 Rhinopithecus bieti
CGTGTTAGCCAGGATGGTCTCGATCTCCTGACCTCATGATCTGCCTGCCTCAGCCTCCCAAAGTGCTGGGATTACAGGCGTGAGCCACTGCGCCCGGCCTCAAGTCAGTATTTTTTACACTGTAGTAAAATCTTGCAAGATTACAGATAGCTAAGTATTCAACTTAAAGAATCAGCAGTTTTTTCTATGTTAACTGCCCTTGGTAAGTATTTATAAACATAATTATTCTAAATAGAGCATGCCAAACACAACCTGCTTGCAGGGACTGGAGGCCATCATTAAATAACCAGTTCCAGTAATGTGCTGCCTGTGAAGTGAGACATAATGCTGAGTGGACATGCTGTGGAATGACTGTCCTGGAACTTGCTTTCAAAGAGAAGTGGCCATTGTCAGTGAGATTTTCAGTCACCTTTCTTTTTCTGAGAAAAGTGGAGTGTACCCTGTACAGCAGCAGGGCTTTCTAATTATTTAGCCAATCCAAAACGCTTAACTCTTATAAATCATGTATATTCATTTTGACAAAAAGAAGTCAACAAATTTTTTTAACGTTCCATCTCTTATATTTCTCTTTCAAGAACAACACTGTATGTACTCTTTCACTCTACATTTAACCTTTGAAAAACGTGAATGTTATAGGCACCAACTCCACGCAGAGTCAAAAATCTGCATATAACTTTTGACTCCTCAGAAACCTAACTACTAGTAGTCTACTGTTGACTGGAAGCCTTACCAATAATGTAAACAGTCAATTTAACACATATTTTGTATATTATATGTATTATATGCTGTATTCTTGCAATAAAGTAAGCTAGAGGGAAGAAAGTGTTACTAAGAAAGTCGTAAGAAAGAAAAAACTATATTTACTATTCATTCAGTGGAAGTGGATCATAATAAAGGTCTCCATTCTCATGATCTTCCTGCTGAAGAGGGCCAGGAGGAGGAGAAAAAAGAGGTGTTGGTCTTGCTCTCTCAAGGATGGCAAAGGTGGAAGAAACTCTGTGAATAAGTGGACCCATGCAGTTTAAACCCATGTTCATCGAGAATCAACTGCATATAATCCTAGGATGTTTCTATCTTATGCTTAACTCTAAGCTCTCCTGGGTCCCCCATGCAAACATTGTTGAGACTTTATTACCAGACTCTGCTTTGATTTAATGAATTAAAATCTTTTCTAAAAGTAAAGAGATCCCCCCAGTTTTAATATCAGCATCAGCTCATCAGCTGTATAACTGCCATTTAAAAAAAGAAAAAAGAAAAAAACCCACCTACCATCTCAAGTCTTGTAATTTTGTAATGCAGGCCTATTTCTCCACTCTTTATCAGTGATTTTACTGAATTTTTTTTTAAAATAATTGTCACCTATTTAATACTGCAAAGCATTGGGCTTAAAACTCATTAGAATTGTTTCTCAAGATAAAACTTCCATTTCACAGATGAAGAAATTTGTGCAGGAAGATGTCATACAATTAGTAAGTGGCTGAGTTGGGATTCAAGCCTCTGTGGCACTTTCTGGTAAGATTAGCGGGAGTGATCATGTTGAAATGCAGGGACTACCTACTTAGTGTCTATACTACACAAACCATTCATTTGTAAGTAAATGGGAAATGGTATTCTCACACTGTCTGCTTTAGTGATTGAGAAGGTGGTTATAGACTGGGAGAGTATGTGTATATGGTTTTCAGGGCTTGACTTTTATTTGATGAATACTTTTCTCCTCATCCATCACTTTTGTTCAGTTACCATTGCCTTCATCGACGTAGCAGTGAATTCACGATGTGTCCACATGCAATTTCCTTGGAACTCTGCAGTTTATTTAATCTTCTGATCACAAGCTGCTCATTGAATAACACTGTTTTGTTTTGTTTTGTTTTGTTTTTAATCTATCCATTTTTTACAGGGCTACTGCTTAAGTATCTATGTAAGGTAGAAAAATATTAAATATCGGTTTCTAAAAAATCATCAAATAGCCTTTTAGAGGCTAGAAAATGACCAAACATATATTATTTAATCTCCTTGAGTTTCCTTTGTGTTTTGGAAAAGCCTGTTAGGTAAGTTGGATGGGTATTTTATCATTTTTAGAGAAAAAAGGAAACTTTAAGGTCATGTCAAATAACAATACGATTTCCAAGCCTAAGTAGTTAGGCCGTGATTCCTACCTTAACGTTCATTCTGTGCCTTAACACAGATGGTTGTGTAGATGCATGTCTTCTGATAAAGAAAATGCAATTTGCAATATCTAAGACTTTTTTAATGTTTAAATTTCAGCAAATTTGAAAATGTTCATTAGAAAGACTTTTAATCAGAAAATATTTATATACAACAATTTTATAAGCCTATATCCTATCATTTCTACCCAATATAAACAATGGATAATATTACAAAAATTTTCCAGGGCAGGTAAATTGTTTTGTGAATATACCTACCACAATTCTGGTATTAATATCTGCAATGTCATTCAAAATTAGAATATATTGTTATTTGAAAATACTTTAGTAAGTTAGTTTCAAATCAATTTAGAAGACAATTTAATATATGTGAAAGTTTAAAAGTTATCTAAATTTCAGTAATTATAAACTGTGGCTGGTATGTTAAATTGTTAGT
>NW_016872818.1:0-1492 GCF_001698545.2 Rhinopithecus bieti
TTCTTTCTTTCTTTCTTTCTTTCTTTCTTTCTTTTTTTAAAGGGAGTCTCGCTCTGTTGCCCAGGCTGGATTGCAGTGGCATCATCTCATCTCACCGCAACCTCCTCCTCCTGGGTTCAAGTGATTCTCCTGCTTCAGCCTCCCAAGTCGCATAGACTGCAGGCAAATGTCACCATGCCCTGCTAATTTTTTTTTTTTTGTATTTTTAGTAGAGATAGGGTTTCACCATGTTGGCTAGGTTGGTCTCGAACTCCTGACCTCCAGTGATTCGGCGGCCTCAGTCTCCCAAAGTCCTGAGGTTACAGGTGTGAGCCACTGCGCCTGGCCTGCCCTTCAGATCTCTTTCCATCTTTTGCACTCTGCTCCATGCCCCATCAGGCTGAGCTTCCGTGGGGTCCCTTGCTCTCTTGTTTTGTGTGGGTTTATCTGATGGGAAGCACCAGCAGGAATTTTGAGGGCAGTGGAGTAAAGGTGGGGTATTCCACAGCTCCGTCCCTTCCAGACCCTGGGAGGCCTCATCTCCTGCTGGGGCTCTTCTGCAGCAGCCTTTCTCCAGGTTCTGACAACCATTCCATCCCTGACCCTGTCAAGGCAAAGTTCCCCACTGCTTCCAGCCCGAATGCTCCGTGGGCCTTTTTGTCTTCCCTTATTTTTGTAAATTGTCCCTTGATAAACTCTGTTTGGTTACTCTGTATGAATGTTCCATTGTTCCATGTGTTTCTGTTGAGACCTTGGCTGATACCCTCTGTCATCTTCCAGCTTCAGCCTGGCTTCCTCAACTCTGTCGAGTCTTTCCTTCTCTGTTTCCAGTAGGGCCCTGGACAGACTTCCTCTCCTGACCCTGTGAGTCTCTATGGCCTGTATTGTTGCCCTCGGTGTCTCCCTCTCTCCGCAGTAGAAACTTGCCATTGTAGCTGAGTCACTAGCCCCTTGTACTAGCAGATACTCAGTACCCAGTACTAGCAGATGATCAATAAATTTTATTTATGTATTTATGTATTTATTTATTTATTTTGAGATGGAGTTTCGCTCTTGTTGCCCAGGCTGGAGTGCAATGGCGTGATCTCAGATTGCTGCAACCTCCACTTCCCAGGTTCAAGCGATTCTCCTGCTTCAGCCTCCCAAATAGCTAGGATTACAGATGCCCACCACCACGCCCAGTTAAATTTTTGTATTTTTAGTAGAGACAGCATTTCACCATGTTGGCCAGGCTGGTCTCAAACTCCTGACCTCAGGTGATCCACCTGCCTCAGCCTCCCAAAGTCTTGGGATTACAGGCGTGAGCCACTGCGCCGGGCCTCAGTAAATGTTTGTTGGATGATTGACGGTTGAACTCAGAAAAAGGGTGCCAGGGAGGGCCATGACAGCCACAGACCTGCGAGTCTTCCTTTTATGCTGGGCATGAAGGAGAACAGGACATGGTTTCTATATGAGACATCACAGCAAAGAAACTACCAGGGAATAGCAAATTGATCAGGGACACGTCATTTAA
>NW_016872819.1:0-2604 GCF_001698545.2 Rhinopithecus bieti
GGCAGGAGAATGGCTTGAACCCGGGAGGCGGAGCTTGCAGTGAGCTGAGATGGTGCCACTGCACTCCAGCCTGGGCGACAGAGCGAGACTCTGTCTCAAAAAACAAAAACAAAAAACAAACCACCACTTCTATCTTCTAGAACATTGTCATCACTCCAGAAGGTGACCCCAGGTCCATTACAGACCCATCCTTCCCCCACCCCTGCCCCTGGCAACAACTCATCCATTTTCTGTCTCTGTGGATTTGCCTGTATCTGGATATAGGGAATAAATGCAATCGTACAGACACTACATATCTTTTTGTATCTGGCTTCTCTCAGGAAGCATCATGTCCTCAGTGTTCACCCACATTGCTGCCTGTGGCAAAGCCCTGTTCCTTTTCATGGCTGCGTAATATTCCACTGTGTGGATGGACCACATTATATTTCTCCATTCATCTATAGATGGGGGTATGAGGGCTGTCTCCACTTCTTGGCCACTGTGAATAAAGCTGCTTGTTCCTTTTCATGGCTGCGTAATATTCCACTGTGTGGATGGACCACGTTATATTTCTCCATTCATCTATAGATGGGTATGAGGGTTCTCTCCACCTCTTGGCCACTGTGAATAAAGCTGCTAGGAGGGACCTGAGGTTTCACCAGCCGTCTGGGACATTCTGAGTCCCACCAGCCTTTGAAAACCAGTGAGAACACTATGAAAAGACTGGGGTCCCAGCCCCAAAAGCGGCTACCCAGCTGGCAGTCAGCACCCCCTGGGCGTGAGCTCTTCCACTAGTTTTCTAATAAACAGAGAACTCTGGGCACGTGTGTGTGTTTACATTTTCTAGCAAGCACGCCGAAAAAGCAGAAAACGCAGTAACATGAGTCCTAACCCGCTATCACCTTTCTCAACCCAAGGCGTCTAAGATGAATGTGACTGCAAACATCCTTCTTTGGTTACCCGGCCGTTCAACGTGCCGTGTGGTACCTACGGACGGCAGGTGTCAGCGGAAACCAGTTGGGTGCCAATGCCCCGTGTCTGCCAGGACGGATTTAGGAACCCACCGTCCACCGCCTCCCCTGCCTGCCGCCTTTCCCTCATCCCACCCTGGAGAGGGGATCTTACCTTAAATGCAGATGCAAGCGCTGTGTGGAAGAAACACCCTTCGTGGCTCCAGTCCAGAAGATCTGGAGCGTCCCGACCCCCCGGACGTCTCCGAGTTTCCCTGGGTGTGGTAGAAGCAGCTTTCCCTGAAGAGAAACTGAAGCTTGTCCTCCCAGATCGAGCTGTTTTATAAGCTCCAGCCGGGGCCCCACCCCGGAAAGTCAGACCCAATGGGGATCTGGCAGTGGGGAGGGGGCCGTCAGAGACCCCCTTTCTCTCCCACGGGCTGGGATCCCGGGGTCAGCAGGTTGGTAACCCGCGGCAGACTTTCCTTGAAAGACTCTTTCTTTGAAAATTGTCCTGTTTCCCGTTCTCATTTTTTTTTTCTGCCAGTGTTTGTTTGCTCTAATTAGAATTCAGGCTAGCTATTCAAGCAGGGTTGGGCAACTTCCTGACAGAGTAAATTCAGCCCTGGAGGGGTGAATGCTGCTATCCAGGGGCTCCTGCCTGTGTCTCCTCCCTGTGCCCAGACAGGGGAGGTGGCTCCCGGTCTCAGATGACGGATCTTATTAAAGACATGTTAGTGGCCAGGCGCGGTGGCTCACGCCTGTCATCCCAGCACTTTGGGAGGCCGAGGCGGGCAGATCACTTGAGGTCAAGAGATTGAGACCATCCTGGCCAACATGGCGAAATCACCCTCTCTAGTAAAAATAAAAAAAAAATTAGCCAGGCATGCTGGCAGGTGCCTGTAATCCCAGCTTCTCCGGAGGCTGAGGCAGGAGAATTGTTTGAACCTGGGAGGCAGAGGTTACAGTGAGCCAGGACGGCACCACTGCACTCCAGGCTGGGTGACAAAGCAAGACTCTGTCTCAGAAAAAAAAAAAAAGATATCTTAGTGGTCACGTGTGGTGGCTCACGCCTGTCATCCCAGCACTTTGGGAGACCGAGGCGAGTGGATCAGCTGAGGTCAGGAGTTCGAGACCATCCTGGCCAACATGGCGAAACCCCTCTCTAGTAAAATAAAACATTAGCCAGGCATGCTGGCAGGTGCCTGTAATCCCAGCTTCTCCCAAGGCTGAGGCAGGAGAATTGTTTGAACGTGGGAGGCAGAGGTTACAGTGAGCCAGGCTGGCGCCAGTGCACTCCAGCCTGGGTGACAAGAGCAAAACTCCGCCCCCCCCCCAAAAAAAAGATATCTTAGTGGTCAGGCACGGTGGCTCCCACCTGTCATCCCAGCACTTTGGGAGGCCGAGGCGGGCAGATCACTTGAGGTCAAGAGATTGAGACCATCCTGGCCAACATGGCAAAACCCCCCTCTCTAGTAAAAATAAAAAAATTAGCCAGGTATGGTGGCAGGTGCCTGTAATCCCAGCTTCTCGGGGGGCTGAGGCAGGAGAATTGTTTGAACCTGGGAGGCAGAGGTTACGGTGAGCCAGGCTGGCGCCAGTGCACTCCAGCCTGGGTCACAAGAGCAAAACTCCGCCCCCCCCCCCAAAAAAAAGATATCTTAGTGGTCAGGTG
>NW_016872820.1:0-462 GCF_001698545.2 Rhinopithecus bieti
GTTATTGCTTAATAGATACAGAGTTTCAGTTTTACAAAATGAAAAGAGTTCTGGAGACTGATGGCAGTGATCTTTGCACAAGAATGTGTTTAATACCACTGAACTGTATACTTAAAATTGGTTAAAATGGTAAATGTTATGTTATGTGCATTTTACCTCAATAAAAAAATTTTAACCTGCACATGGATATTTACAGCAGCTTTATTCATAATATTCTTGGAAGGCAACCAGCATGTCTTTCAGCCAGCGAATGGATATATAAGCTCTGGTCCATTCAGACAATGGGATATTATTCAGTACTAAAAAGAAATGAACTATCAAGCCAAGAAAAGACATGGAGAAACCTTACATTTAATACATATTACTAAATGAAAGAAGCCAGTCTGAAAAGGCTACATATTCCAACTATATGATATTCCGGGAAAGGCAAAACTATGGATACGGTAAAAAAAAAAAAAAAAA
>NW_016872821.1:0-1357 GCF_001698545.2 Rhinopithecus bieti
CAAAATTCTGCATTTTATAAAACTGATTAAAAATAGTATTTCAAAGGGGCGGACACGGTGGCTCATGCCTGTAATCCCAGCACTTTGGGAGGCCAAGGTGGGTGGATCATGAGGTCAGGAGATCAAGACCATTCTAGCTAATATGGTGAAACCCCATCTCTACTAAAAACACAAAAAAATTAGCCAGGCGTGGTAGTGGGTGCCTGTAGTCCCAGCTACTCGGGAGGCTGAGGAAGGAGAATGGCTTGAACCCAGGAGGCGGAGGTTGCAGTGAGCCAAGATCGCGCCACTACACTCCAGCCTGGGCAACAGAGCAAGACTCCGTATCAAAAAATAAATAAAAAAGTATTTCAAACTGTACAGTCAGCAGAAGTACACAAGTTATCAAAAACGCAGACAGTACACTTGGCATCTCCAGCACCTTCAGTTTTCTGTTCCTGGACTGATTTGGCATCTCCATTTTCTGCAGGGTTATTCCCCTCCTTGCCAGCATCAGCTTTTCCCTTTATCCTTTGGGCACCTTCTCTCCCTTCTTTGCAGGGGCCTTTTTAGGCATGCGCTCTGGCTTTGGAGGAGCAGGTTTAGCAGACAACCTCGTGGATTTTCTCTGTGGTTCGTCCTTAACCTTGGCTTTATCACCTTTAGCATCCCCTCCGCTCTTTCTCTTGGGCATGGTGATGACGATGGTGGTGGGACGTGGGCGCTGGGCACGGGATGCAAAGGCGCAGGGCTTTGGTCTGTCCGGGGGTTGTTCTCGCCTCTTATTCTTCACAGTGCTCCTAGGTTTTATTTTAAATTTTATTTGGAAATAATTTTTAACTTGCAAAAGCACAAATAGTGTAAGTCACAACATATATCCTTTACCCAGATTCACCTATTGTGAAGATTGTACTCTGTTTGAGGGTAAGTTACAGGCATCATGGCCTTTCACCCCTGAATACTTCAGTGTGCATTTATAAAAGATAGGAATATCCAACTTTATTCAACTTCACTTATCATTTCATACATTTAAATTGATATGGGCCGGGCGCGGTGGCTCAAGCCTGTAATCCCAGCACTTTGGGAGGCCAAGACGGGCGGATCACGAGGTCAGGAGATTGAGACCATCCTGGCTAACACGGTGAAACCCTGTCTCTACTAAAAATACAAAAAAAACTAGCCGGGCGAGGTGGCGGGCGCCTGTAGTCCCAGCTACTAGGGAGGCTGAGGCAGGAGAATGGTGTAAACCCGGGAGGCGGAGCTTGCAGTGAGCGGAGATCCAGCCACTGCACTCCAGCCTGGGCCACAGAGCGAGACTCTGTCTCAATAAATAAATAAATAAATAAATAAATAAATAAATAAATTGATATGGGACTTT
>NW_016872822.1:0-587 GCF_001698545.2 Rhinopithecus bieti
GACAAAGGACATATCCTGAAGTAATAACTATAAAGAAGCTTTCTGAGAGACTTCCTTGTGATGTGGGAATTTATCTCACAGTATTCCACCTTTCTTTTCAGGGGTCTGTTTGCTAACACTGCTTTCATGTAATATACAAAGGCATATTTGGGAGTGCATTGTGGACTAAAGTGGAAAAGGTAATATCCTCACATAAAAATTAGAAAAAAGCTTTCTGAGAAACTGCTTTAGATGTGTGAATTCATCTCACAGAGCTATGCTGTTCTTTTCATTGAGCCATTTGATAACACTTTTTTCATGGAATTTGCAATAGGATATTTGGGAGTGCATTGAAGCCTATGGTGACAAAGGAAATATCCTCAGATGAAAACTAAAAAGAACCTTTCTGAGAAACTGCTTTGTGTTGTGTGAATTCATCTCACAGAGTTTCACTGTTCTTTTCACTGAGCAGTTTGCTAACACCGTGTTCTTGGAATCAGCAATGGGATATTTCGGAGCACATTGAAGCTTATGGTGACAAAGGAAATATCCTCAGACAAAATCTAGAAAGAAGGTTTCTGAGAAACTGCTTTGTGATTTGTGAATCC
>NW_016872823.1:0-462 GCF_001698545.2 Rhinopithecus bieti
TTATTTAATATTATCAATTATATATATATAATTTTTTTTTTTTTTGAGACAGTCTCACTCTGTTGCCCAGGCTGGAGTGCAGTGGCACAACCTCGGCTCACTACAACCTCCGCCTCCCGGGTTCATGTGATTCTCTTGCCTCAGTCTCCCGAGCGGCTGTGATTACAGGCACACACCACCACACCAGGCTATTCTTTGTATTTTTAGTAGAGATGGGGTTTCACCATGTTGGTCAAGCTGGTCTCAAACCTCTGACCTCAGGTGATCCACCTGCCTTGGCCTCCCAAAATGCTGGGATTACAGGCATGAGCCACCACATCTGGCCAATATTTATTATCAATTATATTTATCATGTCTCATCTATTCCTTCCTACACAAATACTGACTGAGTGCCTACTCAGTACTAGGTGTTATACTAGGCACTAATTCTATTTTGAAATAATATTATGGGAATTTTATATA
>NW_016872824.1:0-463 GCF_001698545.2 Rhinopithecus bieti
CTCCCAAATATCACTTTGTAGATCCAACAAAAACAGTGTTAACAAACTGCTCCATGAAGAGAAACATGTTACTCTGAGAGATGAAAACACACCCCACAAAGTTTCTCAGATAACTTCTTGCTCGTTTTTATCTGATTATATTTTAATATGTCATGCATTGGCTTCAAAGCGATTCAAAATATCCCTTTCCAAATTCCCAAAAACAGTGCTACCAAACTGCTACATGAAAAAAAGAAATGGTGTAATTATGTAAGATGAATTCACACATCAGAAAGATGTTTCTCTGACCGCTTCTTTCTAGATTTTATCTGAGGGTATTTTCTTTTTCTCCATATTCCTCAATACTCTCTGGGATATCCCATTACAGATTCCACGAAAAAAGTGTTAGCAAACTGCTCAATGAAAAGAATGGGGTAACTCAGTGAGATGACTTCACACCTCACAAAGCAGTTTCACAGAAAGC
>NW_016872825.1:0-724 GCF_001698545.2 Rhinopithecus bieti
CCTGCACGTTATGCACATGTACCCTAGAACTTAAAGAATAATAAAAAAAAAAAAGAAAACGTGGCACATATACACCATGGAATACTATGCAGCCATAAAAACAGATTAGTTCGTGTCCTTTGTAGGGATGTGGATGCAGCTGGAAACCATCATTCTCAGCAAACCATCACAAGAACAGAAAGTCAAACACCACATGTTCCCACTCATAGGTGGGAATTGAGCATTGAGGTCACTTGGACATGGGAAGCGGAATATCACACACCAGGGCATATTAAAGTGGGTAGGGGTAGAGATGACATTGGGAGTTAAACCTGATGTAAAAGACAAGTTGAATGGTGTGACGATTGATGGGTGCAGCACACCAACATGGCACATGTATACATATGTAACAAACCTCCACGTGGTGCACATGTACCCTATAACTTAAAGTATAATAAGAAATAAAAATAATTAATAAGAAAAACATTACTTGTAGCACTATACTAGGTGCAGGATATACAGTACAGAACAAAGCAAACGGAAAAAAAAAAGGAAATATCCTAATATAAAAACTAGAAAGAAGTTTTCTGAGAAATTTCTTTGTGATGTGTTATTTCGTCTCACAGATTTACCCATTTTTTTTTCCATGGAGCAGATTGTTAGTACTGTTTTTACGTAATATTAGCACGGATACTTTAATCACATTGAAGCCCATGGTGACAAAGGAAATATCCTCAGATAAAAC
>NW_016872826.1:0-726 GCF_001698545.2 Rhinopithecus bieti
GTATATCTCCTAATGCTATCTCTCCCCGCTCCCCCAACCCCATGACAGGCCCCGGTGTGTGATGTTCCCATTCCTGTGTCCAAGTGTTCTTATTGTTCAGTTCCCACCTATGAGTGAGAACGTGTGGTATTTGTTTTTTTTGTCCTTGTGATAGTTTGTTGAGAATGATGGTTTCCAGCTGTATCCATGTCCCTACAAAGAACACGAACTCATCCTTTTTTGTGGCTGCATAGTATTCCATGGTGTGTGTGTGCCACATTTTCTTAATCCAGTCTATCATTGATGGACATTTGGGTTGATTCCAAGTCTTTGCTGTTGTGAATAGTGTCACAGTCGTGCATGTGTCTTTATAGCAGCATGATTTATAATCCTTTGGGTATATAGCCAGTGAGGAGATGGCTGGGTCAAATGGTATTTCCAGTTCTAGATCCTTGAGGAATCGCCACACTGTCTTCCACAATGGTTGAACTAGTTTACAGTACCACCAACAGTGTAAAGTGTTCCTGTTTCTCCACATCCTCTCCAGCACCTGTTGTTTCCTGACATTTTAATGATCGCCATTCTAACTGTTATGAGATGGTATCTCGTTGTGGTTTTGATTTGCATTTCTCTGATGGCTAGTGATGCTGAGCATTTTTTTTTTTTTTTGAGATGGAGTCCCACTCTGTCCACCAGGCTGGAGTGCAGTGGCGCGATCTCGAGTCACTGCAAGCTCCACCTCCTGGG
>NW_016872827.1:0-724 GCF_001698545.2 Rhinopithecus bieti
ATCCAGATATTTTTTTCCTGCACCTCCACCTCAATTAAAATGCATAAAACCAAAGTTTTAGTCACTCAGTGCTTAGATGCCAACTTGTCATTTAACAAACAAACTCATGCTGTGATAGCTCCCTGGGTACTATTTGGATTTTAACAAGTACAGCACATCCCGGAAATTATACCCTTTAACCCTGCAATGCTATTTCAATGAAATTTCAGACATTACTGCAGACAAATTAGAATAAGGGATACATTTGATCAAAATAATTTATTATCTATCAAATTATACCTAGCGACAGCTATTTATTCAACCTACTTTAACACAGTGACCAGGAAGAATATCTAATATATTTTATATAGTTAAATAACCAATTGCACTTCAATCTGCTCACCTGTGAAAGGCAGGTAACGTTAGTGTCTATATCATAACTTTGCTGTGAAGGTGAAGTGAAGTAATACAAACAAAAAGGTTAGTGCCTTAAACAAGGTAAGTACTTGACACATATCAACTATTATTTTGTACAGGATGGGGTTGTTGTTAAAAGTGTATGTGAAAAGAAAAGCATGCCTCAAAGTAAAATCACATTAAATAGTAGAACATTTCATTTTATGCGTGATGAGTTGACAAGCTAATATAGAAAAAGACCTTACCTAGTTTGATTTTTATATAAGCTCAAAGTTATTCTAAAATTGCATAATTTTTGTTTTTTGCTATGTAATCCTGAAAAAGTAGT
>NW_016872828.1:0-723 GCF_001698545.2 Rhinopithecus bieti
ATGTGTATATACACATCTGTATGTATATATGTATACATGTATATATACGTATATATGTATACATGTATATATGCATGTATATATACATATATATGTATACATGTATATATGTATATAAGTATATATACACACATATACCTTTTTTAAATTTATCATATATTTTTCCAAGTCAAAGACCATGATGTATTTCCAGTACTGGTCACAGAGTAAGTACTCAGTGAGTGTTGAATTGATGAATAATATGGTCCAACTAATATTAAATATACCAAACTTCTCTCAAATATGTAAGCCTTAGAGACTATTTGCCTTTTAACTTATAAGTTTCCTACTATTCTGATTAAATAAGGCTGTCTCCTGATTTTCTATAGGTCTTTGTGAGCATATTCTCTTTACCAGTAATTAAATGAAAGCATAAAACACCTCTATCCTCATAGAACAACACTTACCATTCCTCAACTGGTAATGTAGTAGAAAAAAATTATAAAAGATTTCTAGGAAATAACTTCTTGAGTTCAACTCGATGTTTTTCCTAATAATGCAACTATCTATAGATAGCTACATCGTGGTATTTAAGAGAAACATATAGCATATAAGATTTTGAAAACATCTACATTAATGGCAGAGCATCAAAAATTAAAATTTGTTTTAAGACATATATATATCTTGGGAAAATATATTTGCAATTTTGTGAATTATTAGAAAAAATATAAAATTTTACAAAAT
>NW_016872829.1:0-726 GCF_001698545.2 Rhinopithecus bieti
GCTAAAGCAGTGTTTAGAGGGAAATTTATAGCACTAAATGTCAACAGGACAAACTGGGAAAGATCAGAAATTGACACCCTAACATCACAGTTAAAAGAACTAGAGACGCAACAGCAAACAAATTCAAAAGCTAGCAGAAAACAAGAAATAACTAGGATCAGAGCAGAACTGAAGGTGATAGAGACATGAAAAACCCTTCAAAAAATCAGTGAATCCAGGAGCCGGTTTTTTGGAAAGATTAACAAAATAGACCACTAGCCAGACTAATAGAGAAGAAAAGAGAGAAGAATCAAATAGACACAATAAAAAATGATAAAGGGGATTTCACCACTGATCCCACAGAAATACAAACTACCATCAGAGAATACTATAAACACCTCTATGCCAATAAACTAGAAAATCTAGAAGAGATGGATAAATTCCTGGACACATTCACCCTCCCAAGACTAAACTAGGAAGAAGTCAAATCCCTGAATAGACTAATAACAAGTTCTGAAATTGAGGCCATAATTAATAGCCTACCAAGCAAAAAAAGCCCCAGAACAGACGAATTTACAGCTGAATTCTACCAGAGGTACAAAAAGGAGCTGGTACCATTCCTTCTGAAGCTATTCTAAACAAAAGAAAAAGAGGGTATCCTCCCTAACTCATTTTGTGAGGCCAGCATCACTCTGCTACCAAAACCTGGCAGAGATACAACAAAAGAAGAAAATTTCAGGCCAGTAT
>NW_016872830.1:0-725 GCF_001698545.2 Rhinopithecus bieti
CTCTCCCTTCTCTCCTTCTTAAAAAAAAAAAAAATAGAAGCTAAAAAATATAAAATAAAAAAATAAAGATTAGAAATGCTAGTAACACTAAAGCATGACACTTGGAGGCCACTTCAGATAACAAAATCACCAGGTTAGATGAATGGCTCACTAGAAAAAATAGTGTAGAGAAGAACTTAAATGACCTGATGGAGCTGAAAAGCACAGTAAGAAAAATTCGTGAAACATACACAAGCTTCAGTAGCCAATTCAATTAAGAGGAAGAAAGGATATCAGTGATTGAAGATCAAATTAATGGAATAAAGTGAGAAGACTAGATTAGAGAAAAAAGAGTGAAAAGAAACAAAGCCTCTAAGAAATATGGGACTTATGGAAAGACCAAATCTACATTTGATTGGTGTACCTGAAAGTAATTGGAAGAATGAAAACAAATTGGAAAACACTCTTCAGGATATTATCCAAGAGAACCTTCCCAAACTAGCAAGGCAAGACAACATTCAAATTCAGGAAATACAGAGAACACCAAAAGAGCAACCCCAAGACGTATAATTGTCAGATTCACTAAGGTTGAAGTGAAGGAAAAAATCTTAAGGGCAGCCAGAGAGAAAGGTCAGCTTACCCACAACAGGAACCCCATCAGACTAACAGCAGATCTCTCAGTAGAAACCCTACAAGCCAGAAGAGAGTGGGGGCCAACATTCTCCATTCTTAAATGAAAGACTTTT
>NW_016872831.1:0-725 GCF_001698545.2 Rhinopithecus bieti
GTCCAGCAGGCGGCTAAGTGTGCCTTCCACCTCGGTGGTGGACACGTTCTCACCTTTCCAGCGGAACGTGTCCCCAGTGCGGTCTCGGAAGTACAGGTAGCCCAGCTCGTCCATCACCAGCACATCACCTAGGGAGGGGCCGGATGAGGCAGGGCTGGGCCTGGCCAGCTCTGAGTCCAGGGCTCAAGCCAGGGAGGCTTCGCTGGAGCCCAAGGATTTGTTTGACCACAAGGGCCAGGACTAGGGGAGTCCTGGGAAGGTGTCCTCTGGAGGTGGGAGAAGGTCCCCTCCTCCCCCAACCCTCAGGAAGGGGCTATGAAGGGCTGGGGACCCACCAGTAAGGTAGGCCTGGTCCCCCTTCTTGAAGACGTCCTTGGCAATCTTCTTGTTGTTGGCGCCCTGGTTGAGGTAGCCATCGAAGCGGCGCAGGGGGTCTTTCTGGATGATGCGGCCCACCAGCTGGCCCGGCTCACCTGGGGTGGGGAAGGCAGGTTCGGATCTGCCCTAGGCAGCCTTCTCCCACCTGGCCCGTCACCAGGTATACCCTGCGTCTTTTTTTTTTTTTGAAACGGAGTTTTGCTCTTATTGCCCAGGCTGGAGTGCAGTGGTGCAATCTTGGCTCACTGCAACCTCCACCTCCTGGGTTCAAGCGATTCTCCTGCCTCAGCCTCCCGAGAAGCTGAGACTACAGGTGCATGCCAACACGCCCAGCTAATTTTAAAAAA
>NW_016872832.1:0-1600 GCF_001698545.2 Rhinopithecus bieti
AATTCATTTTGGAAAACCTTCCATATTTAAATGTATTCTGGTAGGACTTTACCAAGAAAACTATAAAAGATTATATTAGAAATACACTCTTCCATTCTGAAATATTTATTTTTAGCTTTTAAAATGTTCAATCCCTTTAAATCATTTTCAAAATTATAAATTATGTATATTTTACTATGTACCGCTGGTATTTTTCTGATTCATTAAATGTAGATTCGGTATTCTAAACTCTCTCACTACAAATAACATAAAAATTAAATCAACAGCACTTAATTATGGTTCCAGACACTTACAGATATATGACAAGACATTCAAGGCCAAAACTATAAACTCCA
This sequence comes from Rhinopithecus bieti, assembly GCF_001698545.2. Lineage (NCBI taxonomy): Eukaryota > Metazoa > Chordata > Mammalia > Primates > Cercopithecidae > Rhinopithecus > Rhinopithecus bieti. Next base: position 336 of record NW_016872832.1, read on the forward strand.
AATACTGCTTTTATCATTGACAGAAACTGAGGGTTCTTAGGGAAGTTCTTCTCTGGAAAGTGATCTACTCCCAGGCTCCCCAGAATTCACACGGGATTACAAACTGCAAGCACTGCAGCTGATTTTAATTGCCACAGTGATGCATAGGGAGAGATGTGATATCTGGAGTAACTGGCTTCTAAACAATGAGGGGCTTTAAAGATTTAAAGCTGTATATGGATAGCTAGGCGATGAATCTAGTGGGTTTATCTTCTGAAAAATAGGAAGATCGAGATCTCACTTGATGCAGGAGTAGTGGGGAGGCAGGGGTTAGATCTTCCTGCCTCTCACAGTGGCCAGCATTGTGTATTGCCTCCTTGAAAGTAACAAGGTTGTTCTCTCAGGCAGTTTCAGAAAGGCTGGCTGGTGTTAGATTTATTAACAGGTGACTCTCAGATGGAAATGGTAAAAAATGTTAGGGTCGTTACGGTAACCCTGGCTGATACAGCAAACCCCAGTACTTCAGCAGCTTCAAGAAAAGCGTTTAATTCTCACCTACATAATAGTCCCAAGCAAACGCTTTTGGTGGGAGAAGCAGGATGATCCTCAGGGGAAGGGGAGACCTCTGTGTCATAGCAATCATTCAGAGATTCAAGGTTTTCAATGCCACCCCAGTATCAAGAAAAAAGGGTATGAACAATGCTGGGAGACATTTTTCAAGGCCAGGCTTGACTAGAACTGAATCACATGTTCATATCTAAGAGTAAGAAAGGCCAAAAAAATGTCTGACTCCCATATTAGGAGAAAAGAAAATGTTTGATGAACAACTGGATAGTTTTTGTCACAATAAATATTGCAAACATCTTATTGCTGCCAATATTGTGGTTGGACAGCTATCACTTGTAAAAAAAATGGCTAGTGACACTATCTCTGCAATTTTTAAATAACACTTAATTTTACTTTTTTTTCTGCTTATTCCATTTTTTCCCTTTCTTATCTGCAACCTATTTTATTAATCATCTGCTAGTGATTTGTCAAAACTGATTGCAAGTAATGGTTTATTTTGAAGTGTGCGTTCACATTCAAGAAGAAAGAATATTAGTAATGTAGCGTGACATGCACAAACAGCTAGTTAAATTTTTTGTAAAATATCCTGGAATACCAACAAACTTTTACTACCTTTTAATAAAAGGCAGGACTTTTTTTCCTCAGTTTAAAACTATGAGAAGAACTTGATCAAAATTTAGAATGATCTAATTAATGATTCAGTAGTTTTTTTTTTTTTT
>NW_016872833.1:0-463 GCF_001698545.2 Rhinopithecus bieti
GGCCGGTCTCCATTTCTTGACCTCGTGATCCACCTGCCTCGGCCTCCCGAAGTGCTGGAATTATCGGCATGGGCCACCGTGCCTGGCCCAGAGTTTAGTTTTCCTAGCATTGCAATATAAAAATTCTGGAATAGAAGGCCAGTGGCTCATGCCTGTAATCCTAGCACTTTGAGAAGCCAAGGTGGGCAGATCACTTGAGCTCAGGAAGTCCAGACCAGCCTGGGCAACACGGTGAAACCCCATCTCTACAAAAAATTAGCTGGTCGTGGTGGCTTGTGCCTGTAATCCCAGCTATTTGGGGGGCTGAAGTGGGAGGATTGCTTGGGCCGGGGAAGTCCAGGCTGCAGTGAGCCAAGATCTCACCACTGCACTCTAACTTACGTGACAAAGTGAGATGCTGTCGAAAGAAAAAAGGAAAGAAAGGAAGAAAGGGAGGGAGGAAGGAAGGAAGGAAGGAAGGAAG
>NW_016872834.1:0-587 GCF_001698545.2 Rhinopithecus bieti
ACATGGACAGGAAAGTACTTTCCCTAGTGTTGAAACACCATGAAAAAGGGCTATTGCAGGTTCTTCATATTATTGGCAATTCAAAGAAAAGACTCTTGGGTAAAGGCTTCAGATGGCATCACTTACACAACATTCAGGCTGAGTTGAGTCAAAAACAAAACAGCTTCACAAGACTTATAACCCAAAATCTAATGAAACATAACAATTTAATCAATTCTGTTTTTGTTATCTGAAATGAAACATTTTAAAGTAATATCTATTTCCATTGGGCCCTCCAGAAATTCTTCAGCTTCTAACTTTTTTATGTTAATTCAGTTACTTAAATATGTTCAATAAGAATCTGTTCTCATTCCTACCAAGATATAATTTTTAGTATTGACTATGCAACCAAGGCTTCACCTGGAGTGTTATAATTGAGAATAATGCTCATTTAATCAGACTGACAAGCAACTTTTACAGAACTATAATTGACTTTACCTATGAAGCTGATGTCTACAAAATCATCCCCCCAAGGAAACTGCCTGGTACCTGGCTATAGAGTCACAGTTACAGATCGTAAGAAAGGTTACTATCAGACATGCAAAAAT
>NW_016872835.1:0-463 GCF_001698545.2 Rhinopithecus bieti
ATCTTACCTTGAAATCATAAGATGTATTTGTTCAACCAAATCTTACAGTAAAGCAGTATAAGAAATATAAATTCTACAGTGTGATAAAACTGCAAACTATTTGATGTTCAATTTAATCATTTTTTTCAGGAACCTAAATATTATTTATTAATTATTACTTTAACTATTTAAGATTAGTTACAATGAAAAGAATATTGCCTTAGAGATCTTCCATTAATTATTCAGTTCCCAGCCTCTGATTTCTTTATAAACTTCTAAATTCTTCAGAGATAAATGTACTTGGCTCAAATTTAATCACGTTACAATACGGGTTCTGTATCAACTTAGTTTTTGTAGACAGTATATGGTATAAGAAGACAAATGTTTAATTTTATGTCAATATCTTGCATCAACTTGTTCAATTAATTCATTCAATAAATAGTCATTGAGTTCATACCCTGTCCCAGGCACTGTTTAAAACATT
>NW_016872836.1:0-585 GCF_001698545.2 Rhinopithecus bieti
CATTGTGCAGTTTGGTAGCACTGTTTTTGTGGAAACTGCAGAGGGATATTTGGGAGCGCATAGAATCCAAAGGTGAAAATAGAAAATTCTTCAGGTAAAAACTGGAGAGAAGATTTCACAGAAAATCCTTTGTGATTTGTGCATTCATCTCACATAGCTAAAAGTTTTTGTTGAGGGAGCACTTTGGCATCTCTGTTTTTGTGGTGCCTGGAATGGATATTTGGGAGCACATTAAACTTTGTGGTGGAAAAGGACATATCCTCATATAAAACTAGGAACAAGCTTTCTGAAAACCGCTTTGTGTTGTGTTAATTCATTTCACAGAGTAACATGATTCTTTTCATGGATCAGTTTGGTAGCACTGTTTTTGGGGAATCTGCGAAGGGATATTTTATATCCCTTTGAAGCCTATGGTGACAAAGGAAGTATCTTTAGATTTAAACTAGAAAGAAGGTTTCTGAGAAACTTCTGTGTAGTGTGTGAATTCATCCTTTAATTGATCAGTTTGCTAACACTGTTTTCATGGAATCTTCAAACGTATATATTGGAGCGCAATGAGGCCTATGATTAAAAAAGAAAATATGC
>NW_016872837.1:0-3783 GCF_001698545.2 Rhinopithecus bieti
TCTCCAGGAAACCTGTTTTCTTAATGTTTAAATGATTTAATTAACACGAAGGCATTTTCCTAGTGAGATATCTGGGATACTCCTCTTCATTCACTGGGCCACCACACTTTTTCTTCTTCCTATCAGCTAATATTTCAAATCTATGACTTTTTGAGAAACTATGTATCCCTTCTCATATCATTAAGTTTGACTTCTGAAACTTTTACTGTAAGTTTAAATGATTATGATTATTTACATATTGATACATGCATCAAATGTATACTTTTCAAAAACCTTGGGGCTGAAAATTTCGTTCATTAAGTTTATAGAAAATGTCAATAGAGCTAATTGGCAAACCTTGTCTTCACTGTCAAACCAATCAACCAAGTCAGACTTACTAACAGAAAATGTCTAGCTTCCCTGTTTATTTTTAGGAAACATCACTAAATTGCATCTTGTACTTCCTTACCTATGAATTCCAATTCATTTTTAGATAGACTGAGACAGAAAGACATGAGTTTCTTAATGGAATGATATGAAAATAAGATGTATCATGTTTCAGTAATTCTCACCAAAGCTTTCACTTTGTGGGAGTGACGCAATCTCAAATTGCAGCACTGTACACCATGGTAAGATTAGAGATGGGTGAGAGACGTAATTTTTTTAGAGAGACTAGAGGAGAGTGATTATAAAAGAGAAAGTGGGGTAGGAAAACTGGCCCACCACAGCCATCCTCTCCAGAAGATTAGTGTTAGGAAAACATACACATTGTCTTAGTCTGTGCTGCCACAACAAAATATTGTAGATTGGGTCATTTAACAAGAATAGACATGTATTTCTCACACTTCTGTAATCTGGGAGGTCCAAGATCAACGCTGCATCCTCCAGAGGGGCAGAATGCTGTGGGCTCATCCGGCAGAACAGCTGAAGAGCAAGCTGAGGACTGCCTGAAGCCTCTTTCATAAGGACCTTAATCCCATTAATGAAAGAAAAGCCCTCATGACCCCATCACCTTTTAGTGGTCCCAACCCTTCATACTGTCGCATTGGCAACACCTGAATTTTGGAGGGGACACATTCAAACAATAGCACACATACAAGATGAGAATTTGGCCATTGGTTCCCTTAAAGGTATCAGTGACCTTGTAGCTCCTAGAAAGTCTGTGTACCTCCAGGTTTATATAGACTCTTGTTTGAAAATTGCTGTTACAAATGCAAACAAGATAAGCAGAAATATTCTATCCAACCAAAACTAGATTTATTAAATCAGAATACAGGGCTTGATACCAGAGCTTAGAGTACAAAACACTCATGAAAACATATAGGATCCCCTCTTTTAATGAGTTTGAAGTTTTCTGTCAGATAAGACGCACCTTTTGCAGGTAGATTATGCAGATAAAATTCTCACAGTCATAAAGTCTCAAGATTTAACACAAGAAAAGACCTCTGAATTGTCCGAAATTTTCAATAATTTAAAAAAAAAAAATCCTTTCTCCAGGACTTGTGCAACTCAGCCTTTGGGATGCATGTGTAAATTATTTAGTTATGGTCTCCTTTTGTCTTCCCCATTCTGTCCCGCTTACATGAAGGGTTTCATTAGGTTTAGACAACAGGGTAATCATTATTGCAATTAAATTAAACTTAATCTACCAGAAAAACTTTTTAGTGCATACTCCAGGCAGGCACTGTGCTAGATAGTAAGAAATGTGTTATCAGATCACACCTTAATGCCCATGACGTAGAGAAAATGACTAGATGTAGATGAACTGCTAAATGACATGTTGGTGTTTCATAATAGTATCATACTCCATTTGGACTTGAAGTGTTACAACAAAATACTCCCATTCAGTAAATCTGTCTAATGTTAACCTAACTTTGAAAAAAAAGTTGTCTAATGCTCCCACATAGCCCCTGTCTTGACTAGAAGCAGAGAGCTTCTCTGTGCTTGCTAGAAATCTCCAGCCACTCAGCTAGCATCAGCAGGATTCCATCTGCTTGTATCTATGTTCCCTGAACATAATCTTATCTCTTTTGTTAAACTCTCTGCAGTCCAGCCATAATGGCCTTATTCCTCCCCAATTCCAGGAATTGTCATAAACTGGCCTTTTTCTGGAATATGCATGTCCCTCCCACTCCCCTACTAAACTCTCCCCATCCCTTTAGATGACAACACGGTACAAAAGACTCTGTTTGTGCTTTTGCAGAGCTTCGTACTTTGAATCGCAGTTTGTAATCACATCTTTGTTTCTTTGACTATTTGACTAATATCTATCTCTCTCACTAGCCTGGAAGACCCATGAGAGCAGGGTCTATGAATAATTCATCACCATCGCATCTTTACCATTCCTGGAACTCAGAAGAAGCTAAATAACTCTTTGTTAACAACATGAACCCTGCTTGAGAAACACCAAACCTAGATAACCAAAGTAATCATGCATCAGTTAATGACAGAGATACATTGTGAGAATGCCTTATTAGTAATTTCGTTGTTGTGAGAACATCACATAGTGTACTTACAGAAACTAGATGGGATAGCTACTATACACCTAGGCTCTATGGTGGCATAGCCTATTCCTCCTAGGCTACAAACCTATATAGCCTATAACTGTACTGAAAAATGTAGGTAATTATAACACAATTATTTGTGTATTTAGACATATCTAAACATGGAAAAGGTACAGTAAAAATACAGTGTAAAAGATAAAAAATGATATGCCCGTCTACAGCATTTAGCATGAATGAAGTATGCAGGACTGGAAGTTGCTCTGGGTGAGTCAATCAGTGACTAGTAAGTAAATGTGAAGGCCGAAGACACTGCTGTACTGTAGATTTTATAAACACTGTACACTTAGGACACATTAAATTTATTTTTAAAATTAAGCAATTGTGCTATGACATTACTATGACTACATCACTAGATGATAGGAATTTCTTAGCCCTATGATAATCTCATGGGACCACCATCATATATGTGGTCTACCATTGACAGAAACGTCATCATGCAGCATGCGGCTGTGTATTTAGAAGGGCCATTCTCTGAGTATAGTCTGCAACCCCACCTTTGCCTTGCAAGGTCCAGGGAAAATGTGAGGTATATAATGTTCCATAAGACCTTTTCAGAAACTTCCCTAGTTAACAGGGAGCCATTGAGGTAGAAACTAAAAAGTGTGCTCACCTCGTGGTCAACATTACAATTCACTCTACGGGGCCCACACCCTTCAATGAACATTTTTCTGGGTCTTCTCCACTGGGCCAGAGTTTCATCTGTCTCACTCACTCCCGAATCACCAGCACTTAACAGACTGCCTGCTACATATTAGGTGCTCAATAAATATTTACTGAATAAATCAATGAGTCAATCAACACCTGATCTAAGCCTTCCCCTTAGCACACAGTTCCCTGAAGCTGCCCAGTGGTAGAGTGTGTGGCATCTATGCATTTGAGTTTTTCCACATTAATCTCACTTTCCCTTTCTAACTCACTAATTATGCTTTTGCCTTGACTCATTAATTTCCACACATAAACTGTCATTTCCCTCTGAAAGGTTGGTACCAAAATAAGTTGACCAAAAGAACTTTCTTTTTCTCATTAACTCAAAAAAAAAAGAAGACAAAATTGTCCCACCCTTTTCTCAACCAAATGTGCCTTTGAAAGATTTGATATTTGAGCTCAGCATCCAACTCTCCAATTATCTAAATAATTCCACAAGTACAAAATACCATATTTACATATGCAAAGCAAGAACAAGAAATTAGAATACTTAATTTATTCACACAATTGAATGTTGAAGCAACTGCAAATTCAG
>NW_016872838.1:0-1642 GCF_001698545.2 Rhinopithecus bieti
CATGCAAATTAAAAAGAAGTCAAAATAGCCTTGTTTGCAGATGGCATTATCTTATATTTAGAAAAACCTAAAGATTCCACCAAAAAACGGTTATAACTTATAAGCAAATTCAATAAAGTTTTAGGATACAAAATCAACCTACAAAAATCAGTAGTATTTGTATATGTCAACATAAACAATCTGAACAGGAAATCACAAAAGCAATCCCATCTACAATAGCTACAAAGAATATAAAATAAATATATATGAATCAATTTAACCAAACGTGAAAGTTCTACACAAGGAAAATTGTAAAACAGTGGCGCAAGAAATTGAAGAGGACACAAAAACAATGGAAAGATATTCCATGATCATTAATTGAAAGCAATAATATAATTAAAATGACAATACTATCCAAAGCAGATTACAAATTAAATGAAATACTTATTAATATTAATGACACTTTTCACAGAATTTCTTTTAAAAGCAATTTCAAAATTTATGTGGGACCACAAAAGATCTCCAAATAGCTGAAGTCATCCTGAGCAAAAGGAACGGATCTGGAGGCATAACACTGCTTCAAGATATACTACAAAATTATTGTAAACAAATCAGCATGGTACTGGCATAAAAGCAGACACATAGGCCACTGGAACAGAATAGAGAACCCAGATATAAATTCATGCATTTAGAGCTAACTCATTTTTAACAAAGTTGCCAAGAACATACAATAAGTAAAGGACAGTCTCTTCAACAAATGGTGCTGGGAAAACTGAATGGCCATATACAGAAGAACGATACTAGGCTCTTAACTCTCACCATATAAAAATATCAAATCAAAATGGATTAAAGACTTAAACGTAAGACCTAAAACTATGAAACTATTCGACAAAAGGATTGGGGACATGCTTCAGGACATAGATCTATGCAAATATTTGGGGCTAAGATGTCTACTGCACAAGCAACAAAAGAAAAAGGAGAACAGTGAGATTAGATCAAGCTAAAGAGCTTCTGCACGACAAAGGAAGCAATTAACAAAGTGAAAAGGCAACTCTCAGAATGAGAGAAAATAGTAACAAATTATTCACCTGAAAAAGGATTAATATCCAAAATATACAAGGACCTCAAACAACTCAACTGCAAAAAATAAATAAATAAATGAATAATCTAATTTTAAAATCTAATTTTAAAAGAGCTGAATAGACATTTATCAAAAGAAGTTATACAGATGGCCAACAGGTATATGAAAAAATGCTCAATATCACTAATTGTCAGAGATATGTAAATCAAAATCACAATGAGATATCATGTCACCCAAGTAAACGTAGGTTTTATAAAATGACAGGGAGCTGGACATGGTGGCTAATGCCTATAATCCAACCTTTTGGGAGGCTGAGGTGGGAGAATCACTTGAGTCCAGGAGTTCGAGACCATCCTGGGCAACATAGTGAGATTTTATGCACAAAAAATTTTTTAAATTAGCCAGGCACGATGGCATGTGCCTGTAGTCTTAACTCCTTGGGAGGCTGAGGTGGGAAGATTGCTTGAGCCCAGGAGGTCAAGGCTGAAGTGAGCTATGATCACATTATTGAACTCCAGCCTAGGCAACAGATTGAAACTTTATCTCAATGTGTATGTGTGTGTGTGTGTATATATATCATAT
>NW_016872839.1:0-2636 GCF_001698545.2 Rhinopithecus bieti
TATATTTATTAATATAAAATATAAATGTATTTTTATATTATATTTTATTATATAAAATATAAATGTGAAATTACTTGTGTGTTTAATTTACTGAAGTAATAATGGTCCTGTGTTAAATATGTGTGTACAGAGGACAATGGAGCATTCAGTGGAGGCAGAATAATTTTACAATAGGTTGGGGGTTTGGAATCATATTGCCTGTGTTAAACTACTAGCTCCATCACTTAATAGCTGTGTCAGCTTGGTTATATTACTGAAACCTCTCCTATTCCAGGTTCCTCATCTATAAAATGGAGACAATAAAAGAACCTATTTCATATGGTTCATTACCCCACCAAATGAGCTAACCAATGAGAGGAACTTAACAAAACTCCTAACACATGGTAAGTACTCAAATGTTAGCTATTATTATCATCACCTATCTAGTACCATATGCAATAAAATGCCTAAGATCCTCAATTAACCATATTTTATGTAATACAATTGTCTTGATTTTCACTCAATTTTATGAACAGGCAATACAACAGAAGAAAATATAATATTTTTCAATATGCCTATACTAAATTTGAATCACTGAATGAAAATGTTTTCTAACCCATGGTGAGTCAATTAAATTATGTACTTAACATATTTGCTTTCAGAAAGGATGTTTAAGTACAGACTCACAGTCGTTAACATAGGAAATGTGTTGCTGAATGATCTTTTCCTGCCCTTTGTGCCTAAGTTTTAGAAACATATAATTTCTTAGAGCTTTACTAGTTTGGAAAACTTGCTTTGTGCCAAAAAAAACAAAAAACAAACAAACAAACAAAAAAACAAAAAAACAATATTTTTAAAATGAGATATTAAATATCTCAGGATTATTTTATTAAGAACCTTTGAGGGAAACAGTTGAAATAACAATAACAAGCAAACCAGTAAAATAACAACAAAAATAAAATGAACTGTAGAATTAAAGAGAAAACAAAACAAAACAAAAAAAGCATGTAAGAAAGTTATACCAGGTAGTAACTAAAGTAGAAAACCACAAAAGAGCCTTTCATTGATTGGGCCGTTACATTTATTTCAATTTCTTCATTAAATAACCAGATAGCTCCATTAATGAGTCTAGATTTGCTCCCATTTGTGATAAATGACTAATAATAACCAAATTCTCAAGACAGTGATGCACAGCAGAAAATCAATTTTTTTGTCATTAATTTTCTAGGACAGTTAATGGGCACTTTTTAATAAAATAGTAAGCTACATCATATTAAAACCAAAAGAGTATGCAAGCCATTATATTTGTGGCAACTTGTTATAGAAGCAACAAGAAATTAACCCACAGGTTTTATTTCAAAGTCTCTCACAGGTACATATTGCATAGAGTGAGATATTTCTCATAATAGTAATAATAATAACCATATAATACATTATTGAGAAACTATACATTAAGCACTAAATGTTGTGTGTCATTTGTTTTTGATACTCATAATAGTTCTGTAAATTAAATGTTTTTAATTTCCGTTTGACTGTTGAGGAAACTGTTCAGAGCAGTTAAATAAATTTCCCAGGAATGTAGCAACAATTGACAGAGGCAAGATTTGAAATCAAGCATTTGATTACAGATTTGATAAACACATCTTTATTGATTGGTTCTTACTATTAGTATAAAAAAGCAACAAAAATCCCCCCCAAATACCTCTCACTTAACTTATTAGAACAAAGTTCTATTTATTATAAAAACAAAATGTCTAAGGGTCAGAGCAGATATACATCCTATAACTTTTGTTTTCATTCTAAAACAAAATGATGTTAAGAGACTCCTCACAAGTCTAATTACATCTTAAAGTTCCAGGAAGTTTATTTAAAAGGCAGAAAATCATATTTATGTAAATTAATCAATCATATCACATTAATCATAGCATTCCATTCTTAAACCATGATATTCGTTTATTCATTCGAGTTCTTTTTTTCGTCAACTCACTCATTTATATTTTTTGTAATCAGAACATTAAAAATCTATTTTAACTAATTTGAGGTATGTGATACATTGTTATTAACTGTGGTCACAAGGCAGTATGGTAGATAAGCAAAACATTCCCACAGTCTAACTGGAACTTTGTAGCCTTTGATCAACTGCTTCCCTTTCCTCCTTCTTCCCTGGCCTTCCCTGGAACTCTGCTAATCACTTTTTTACTCTGTTTATGAGAGTGACTTTTTTAGATTACACATACAAGTGAGATCCTACAGTAATTGTCTTTCTGTGCCTGGCATAATTCACTTAGCAAAATGTCCTCCACTTCCATTCCATGCGTATTGTTGAAACTTACAGAGGTTTTTAAGACTGTAGAATATATATATATATATAATTACGTATATATGTTTAAATATATATATATGCCACATTTTCTTTATCCATTTATATGATGATGACTGCCGATGAGCACCGTTGTCGCTTACATATTTTGGTTATTGTGAATAATGCTGAAATGAACATGAGAGTGCAGATATCTCTTCAACACGCTGATTTCAATTCCTTTGCATATATAACCAAAAGTGGAATTACTGAATTATACGGTAATTCTGTTTTCTTTCTTTCTTTCTTTCTTTCTTTCTTTCTTTCTTTCTTTCTTTCTTTCTTTTTTTTTTTTTTT
>NW_016872840.1:0-586 GCF_001698545.2 Rhinopithecus bieti
TTTGTCACCATAGGCTTCAACACGATCCAAAATATCCCTACTCAGATTCCCCAAAAGCAGCGCTACTGACCTTCTCCATGAAGAGAATCGGGTACCTGTGTGAGATGAATTCAGAATCACAAAGTGGGTTCTCAGAAAGCTTCTTTCTAGTTTTTACATGAGGATATTTCCTTTGTCAGTGTAAGCATCAATACACTCCAAAATATCCCATTGGAGATTCCAAGAAAACAGTGTTAGCAAACTTCTCCATGATAACAACAGTGTAACTCTGTAAAATGAACTAACAAATCACAAAGTAGTTTCTCAGAAAGTTTCCGTTTGGTTTTTATCCGAGGATATTTCCTAAGACATCATAGATTGCAATGCACTACCAACTATCCTATTGCAGATACTGTGACAACATTGCTAGCAAATTGGTCAATGAAAAGAATGTTGGAAGTCTGTGAGATGAATTCAGCCATCACAAGGCAGTCTCTCAGAAAGATTTTTTTCTACCTTTTATTTGAAGATATTTACTTTTTCACTATAGGCTTCAATGCACTCGCAAATATCCCTTCTCAGATTCCCCAAAACAGTGCTGCCAAAC
>NW_016872841.1:0-1400 GCF_001698545.2 Rhinopithecus bieti
AACCCACAGCCAGCCTTGTTTTCCCTGTATGGTATACACTCCTCCTTCAGTGGTCAGCCCACAGCCAGTCTTGTTTTCTCAGTATGGTATACAACATACCTTCATTCATCACTCCTGCTGCCAGTCTTGTTTTCTCAGTATGGTATACACTCCTCCTTCAGTGATCAAAGATGGTCAGAGATGACCCCAGGTAATGCCTGTCAGATGGGGCTCCAGATGGCAGTGCTGGTGCGTTCGTCGGGGATCCCTGCTGTCCCGCATCCCATGAGACAGAGAGGTCATTGGCAAGATAAAAGAGGGATGCGTGATCCTAGAGCCACATGAGGCTGGAAATGTACTTGGGGGGGACACTTTAGGAGGGGTTTCTGCCGTCACCTGTGGTTCCTTGACTTTCTGCTGTTACGGAATTTCAGATGAGAATTCCAACTGAGATGATCAGTGGTCAGCCCACAGTCTTGTTTTCTTGGTATGGTGTGCACTTCTCCTTCCAATCCAGATGATTTTAAACAAGTCCCAGACTGTGCATCTTTTATTTCATCTGTAAATACTTTAGCATGAATCTCCACATAGATAGCTCTTCTTTTTATGTTTGATTTTAGTTCCGTTTAATTGAGTTTTTCTAATTTTTTATTATGTTAGCATAAAATTTACCATCTTAACAATTTTTTAAGTGTACAGTTTGGTGGCATTAAGTACACTTATAATGTGTAACCATCACCACCATCTATCTCTATATCCCTTTTCCTTCCACACCTATTAAATAACTCCTCACACCACTCCCATCCCCTGGAAACCACACTTTTGATGACTTTTGAGTACTTTTGATGACTCTAAGTACCTCATATTGATGGAATCTTACAGCATATGTCTTTATGTGAGTAGCTTATTTCACTTAGAATAATGTCTTCAAGGTCCATCCATGCTGTGGCTTATATCATAATTCCCTTCCCTTTTTAAGGCTGAGCAATACTCCATTGAATGTAGATAGCACATTTTGCTTATCCATTCATCTGCAGACACTTGGGATGCTTTCACATTTCAACTATTATGAATAATACTGCTATGAACATGGCATGCAAATATCTCCTCAAGCCCCTGTTTTCAACTCCTTCTGGTATATATCCAGAAGTGGAATTTCTGGACCATATGGTAATTCTATTTTTAATTATTTGAGGAACTGCCATACTGTTTTCCAAAGCTACTGAACTATTTTTCATTCCCACCAGCAGTGCACGAGGATTCCAGTTTTTTCACATCCTCACCAACACTTGTTATTTTGTTTTTTTAAAAGACAGTAGCCATCCCAGTGAGTATGAGGTCATATCTCATATGCAGTTTTGATTTTCATTTCCCATTATTAGTGATGTTGAGCATCTTTTATTTATTTATTTATTTATTTA
>NW_016872842.1:0-724 GCF_001698545.2 Rhinopithecus bieti
CCAAACAGTAATAATAGAAAAGTTATAAAACAAAGTTATGAATTTTCAAATTCTAAGAAGAATTTGGAATATATAGAGAAGTTGGAAAAGAAGCATGGAAGTCAGGTAGAGCATTTCAGACCAGCAACTCTCACCTTTAGAGAAAGCCCCACTCCAGACAGTGTTTACACCTTTCATTCAAAGTCTACTCTTTTTGAAACACAAAAAATTTCTGCTGAAGGGAATTCACACAAATATGATATATTAAAGAAGAACTTACCAAAAAAGTCAGTTATAAAAAATGAGAAAATCAGTGGTGGAAAGAAACTATTGAATTCTAATAAAAGTGGGGCAGCCTTCAACCAGAGCAAATCTCTTACCCTTCACCAAACTTGTAATAGAGAGAAAATCTATATATGCAGTGAATGTGGGAAAGCCTTTGGCAAACAGTCAATCCTCAATCGCCATTGGAGAATTCATACAGGAGAGAAGCCCTATGAATGTCGTGAATGTGGGAAGGCTTTTAGCCATGGCTCATCCCTTACACGACATCTGATAAGCCATAGTGGAGAGAAACCTTACAAATGTGTTGAATGTGGGAAGGCCTTTAGCCATGTGTCGTCACTTACTAACCATCAGACCACTCACACTGGAGAGAAACCATACGAATGTATGAACTGTGGAAAGTCTTTTAGTCGTGTGTCCCATCTTATTGAACATCTAAGAATTCATACTCAAGAAAACT
>NW_016872843.1:0-2599 GCF_001698545.2 Rhinopithecus bieti
TATTTATTTATTTTGAGATGGAGTCTTGCTCTGTCACCAAGGCAGGAGTGCAGTGGTGCAATCTTGGCTCACTGCAACCTCCGCCCACTGGATTCAAGCAATTCTCCTGCCTCAGCCTCCCTAGTAACTGGGATTACAGGTGTGCACTACCATGCCTGGCTAATTTTTGTATTTTTAGTAGAGATGGGGTTTTGCCATGTTGGCCAGACTGGCCTGGAATTCCTGACCTCAAGTGATCCACCCGCCTTGGCCTCCCAAAGTGCTGGGATTACCGGTGTAAGCCACCGTGTCCAGCCAATTTTTTTTTTTTTTTTTTTTTTTTTGAGACCATCTTGCTGTGTTGCCCAGGCTGGAGTGTAATGATGCGATCTCCACTCCCTGCAACCTTCACCTCCTCCCCAGTTCAAGCAATTTGCATGCTCAGCCTCCCAAGAAGCTGGGATTGCAGACATGCACCACCACACCCAGCTAATTTTTGTATTTTTGGTAGAGATTAGGTTTTGCCATGTTGCCTAGGCTGGACTCGAACTCCGGGCCTCAAGCAATCTGCCAGCCTTGGCCTCCCAAAATGCTGAGATTACAGGTGTGAGCCACCATGCCTGGCCTAAAAAGCTGATTCTTGATCCCTTGCCCATACTATTTGAATCAGAATATTTGAGGTCAGAGCCTGGTAATATACATTTTAACATCATTCCCCACTTGATTCTTATGGAGTCCAGAAAGCTTCTTCTGAGAAGTATTGTTCAATCTACTCTACATTAAAGGCTATAAAAGCCCTCTGTAGAGAGAAATAGAAACATGCAGTGCCCTCCTCTCTAATAAACATTGATTTTAAAATCCTTCCTAATCATTAGAATTTATTCCCAGTTTATTGCAGATCTGAGCATATCCTGGGAAATGGCTGAGTTCTCAAGGTCAGTGGCCCTTACGCCCTCTGAGGTGGTCAGGATTGCTGATGGGCCCATCCCAGCTAGCCCTGGTTTGCTGACTAATCATCTTCAGGTTCATCAAACAGGAATCAGAACCTCAGGGCCAGGAGCGGTGGCTCACGTGCGTAATCTCAGCACTTTGGGAAGCCAAGGTAGGTGGATCACTTGAGGTCAGGAGTTCAAGATCAGTCTGGCCAATATGGTGAAACCCTGTCTCTACTAAAAATACAAAAGTTAGCTTGGTGTGATGGTGGGTGCCTGTAGTCCCAGGTAATTGGGAGGCTGAGGCAGGAGAATTGCTTGAACCTTGGAGACAGAGGTTGCAGTGAGCCAAGACTGTGCCACTGCGCTCCAGCCTGGGCAACAGAGTAAGACTATGTCTCAAAAAAAAAAAAAAAAAAAAAAAAAAAAAAAAAAAAAAAAAAGAACCTCAAAAGCCTAAGTGGTGTTCAGAACCATCTTCCAGGATAATGGGGACTGTGACTTTTTCTGGGGCCAACCTCAGGTCACCACTTATCTTCCCAACCCTACCCCAAAACTCTGTCTAACATTTCATACCGGATGCAAGGTTTCTTTTCTTCCTTGAGACAGGATCTTGCTCTGTCACCCAAGCTAGAGTGCAATGGTGCAATCATAGCTTTCCCTAGCCTTAATCTCTGGGGCTCAAGCAATCCTACCACCTCAGCCTCCTGAGTAGCTGGGACTACAGCCATGCAACTGCCACATCTGGCTATTTAATTAATTATTATTATTTTTTTTTAGATGGAGTCTCTGTTGCCCAGGCTGGAGTGCAGTGGCATGATCTCAGCTCACTGCAACTTCCACTTCCTGGGTTCCAGTGATTCTCCTGCCTCAGCTTCCTGAGTAGCAGGGATGACAGGCATGTGCCACCATGCCCAGCTACTTTTCTTTTGCATTTTTAGTAGAACAGGGTTTCACCATGTTGACCAGGCTTTTTGGGAGGCCAAGGAAGGCAGCTTGCTTGAGGCCAGGCTGGTCTCAAACTCTACCTCAAATGATCCGTCCGCCTCGGCCTCCCAAAGTGCTGGGATTGCAGGCATGAGCCACTGCACCCAGCCTAATTTTAAAATCTTTTGGTAGAGATGGGGTCTTATTATGTTGCCCAGACTGCTCTCCAACTCCTGGGCTCAAGCCATCCGCCCACCTCAGCCTCTCAAAATGTTGGGATTACAGGCATGAGTTACCGCAACCAGCCCTCATTTAGTCTTAATTACCTCCTTAAAGGCTTTATCTTCAAATATAATTACATTAGGGGTTAGGGCTTCAACAAATGAATTTTGAGGGGACACAATTCAGTCCTTAACAGCAGCTATGTGTGGCATGTTGCTGCTTTGTAGCTTTTCTTTTGGAGCATTATGAACATATTATACTTTTCAATACTGCAATCGTTGAACTTACGATTATTATCACTATTTAGAGATGGGGACTTTTTATGTGGCCCAGGCTGACCTTGAACTCCCGGGCTCAATCAATCTTCCTGCCTCAGCCTTTTGAGTAGATGGGACTACAGGTGTGCACCACTGCTCCCAGCTTACAACTGTTTTTTTTTTTTTTTTTTTTTTTTTGAGATAGAGTCTCACTCTGTCACCAGTCTGGAGTGCAGTGGCGCGATCTCGGCTCACTGCAACCTCCGCCTGCCGGGTTCAAGC
>NW_016872844.1:0-583 GCF_001698545.2 Rhinopithecus bieti
TTCTTTTCATTGAGAAGTTTGCTAACGCTGTTTTCTTGGAATCTGCAATAGGATATTTCAGAGCACGTTGAAGTTTTGGTGACAAAGGAAAATCCTCACATAAAACTGGAAAGAAGCTTTCTGAGAAAGTGTTTTGTGATGTGTTAGTTCATTTCATCGAATTACATGATTCTCTTCATGGATCAGTTTGGGAGCACTCTTTTTCGGAAATCTGAGAAGGGATATTTCGGATTGCATTGAAGCCTGTGGTGACAAAGGAAATATCCTCAGATAAAACTAGAAAGGATCTTTCTGAGAAAGTAATTTGTGATATGTGAATTCATCTCACTATGTTACACCTTTCTTTTCATGGAGTAGTTTGCTAACACTGTTTTCGTGGATTCTGCAAAGGGATATTTGGGAGTACATAGAGGATTATGGTGATAAAGGAAATATACACTGATAAAAACCAAAACTAAGATTTCTGTGAAACTGCTTTGTGATGTGTGAATTCATCTCACAGAGTTACACTGTACTTTTCATTGAGTAGTTTGCTAACACTTCATGAATGGAATCTGCAATGGGATATTTGTGAGTGCATTGA
>NW_016872845.1:0-726 GCF_001698545.2 Rhinopithecus bieti
AAATAAAATAAAATAAAATAAAATAAAATAAAATAAAACAGAAAGAGCCCTCTTTCCAATAAAATAAAGTCCTTTTCGCAAAGGTGACGTGTAAGCTGAAGCCTGAAGCATGAGAAGGAGCCAACCACATAAAGAACAGGGGAAAGGATGTCCAGGCAGAGAACATTATCTGCAAAGGCATTGAGGCAAGAACAGAGCTTGATGTATATCAGAAACTGAGGGAAGAGCAGTGAGGAAGAGGAGAGTGGCACGAGGTGGGGCTGGAAAAGCAGATAGGAGTCACATCAATAGAGATGTATAGACCATGGAAAGGAAAATTGATTTTATTCTAGATGCCAGTAAGGCAGCATTGGCAGATTTTAAGCAAAAGGGAGTGGCAAGAACCAGTCTATTAATTCAAAAAATATTTACTGAGCAATTAAGGTTCACCAGACCCTGAGCTAGGTGTTGGGAGGAACAATAGTGAACAAAAACAGACATGGTCCCTGTTCTTATAGAACACTTACATCACAGGATTATTGTGAGATTGGAATTATGAGATATGCAAGCCCTCAAACAGAGCCCTGGCACACATGGGCATTCAATAAATGTTAGTTTCCTCTCCCTTCAGTAGAAGAGATAAGGCACACACAAATAACATCAAGGCAAATGTATAACTGCCTTAAGAAAGATTCAATGTCGGCCAGGCGCGGTGGCTCAAGCCTGTAATCCCAGCACTTTGGGAGG
>NW_016872846.1:0-587 GCF_001698545.2 Rhinopithecus bieti
CCCAACCCACATCCTGCTGATTGGTCCATTTTACAGAGAGCTGATTGGTCCGTTTTGACAGAGTGCTGATTGGTGCATTTACAATCCTTGAGCTAGACACAGAGAGCTAGAAAGAAAAGTTCTCCAAGTCCCCACTAGGTTAGCTAGACACAGAGTTAGCTAGATACAGAGTACCCATTGGTGTATTTACAAACCTTGAGCTAGACACAGTACTGATTGGTGTATTTACAAACCCTGAGTTAGACACAGAGTGCTGACTGGTATATTTAGGATCCCCTAGCTAGACATAAAAGTTCTCCAAGTCCCCACCAGATTAGCTAGATACAGAGTGCTGATTGGTACACATACAATCCTCCCGCTAGATATAAAAGTTCTCCAAGTCCCCACCAGACTCAGGAGCCCAGCGGGCTTCACGCAGTGGATCCGGCGCACGGGCTGCATCGGAGCTGCCCGCCAGTTCCAAGCTGTGTACCCGCACTCCTCAGCCGTTTGGTCGTTGGGACAAGGCGCCACGGAGCAGGGGGCGGAGCTCGTGGGAGGCTCTGGCCCTGGCGCCCACCGCAGAAGGGAGCGCAGACATGGCGGGC
>NW_016872847.1:0-586 GCF_001698545.2 Rhinopithecus bieti
AAAGTTGGTCTTTGAGATTTCTGCGAAGCGATAGTAAGTGGCAAACGGAGGCTTGTGTGAGGCTAGGAAATGTCTTCCATTGAAAATCGGAGAGAATCTTTCTGCGCAACTCTTTTGTGATGTTTGTATTCATTTCAGAGTGTTAAATCATTCTGTGGATTGAGCAGTTTGAAATCACTGTTTCTGTGGAATCTGAGAAAGGAAATTTGGAAACGCTCTTTAGAATATCCTGAAAAAGCAATATCCTCAGAAAGAAACCAGAAGGAATCTTTCTGTGAAACTGCTCTGTGTCACGTTAATTCCACTCACACATTTAAGCTTCTCTTTTCATTGATCTGTATCATAACACTGTTTTTGCTTAGTCTGCGAAGGGATACTCTGGAGGGCTTTGAGGCTTACAGTGAGAAAGGAAACGTCTTCAGATAGAAACTGGAGAGAAGCATTCTGAGGAGCTGCTTTGTGATGTGTGCATTCCACTCACAGAAATATAGCTTTCTTCTCCTAGAGGATTCTGGAATCCCTTTTGGAGAAAAAGCTAACAAGAGATATTCGGGAGTATAGCGACGACAATGGTGAAAAGCAAATA
>NW_016872848.1:0-1398 GCF_001698545.2 Rhinopithecus bieti
TTACCAGTTTCGCTGTTGAAATCCAAATCCATGTAAGTTAAATTATTCACTAAAAAGTGTGAGACAGTGAAAATTTCAAGAGGGAGAAGTGTAAAATAAATAATAAAACTGGCTAAGATAGTAACATGATCACCTAAGTAATTGCAGTCATATTAAAAGGAGAATAGCAGGGGAGATGAATGGCTATTTATTTATTTATTGTTAGAGACAGGGTCTTACTCTGTCACCCAGGATGGAGTGCAGTGATATGATCATATCTTATTGTAACCTCGATCTCCTGGGCTCAAGTGAACTTCCTGCCGTGGCCTCCCAAACCCCTAGGATTACAGGTGTGAGATATCCTGCCTGTTCTTACATGGTTCTTATTCAGACTATCTTGAGGGAGGCATTTTATTATACTTTCCAGATTTTGAAGTACTATCTAAATGTGAATATTTTTGTCATCCTTATTTTTTAAAATTTCTGATCTGGAAGAAGGAAAGATCATTTCTGATTAGGACATACTATAATATAATTTTTCCCTTTGTCTTTGCTGGTATTGGAGAAGGACAATGTTGAGTAAAAAGTCTAGCTGTTTTAGAGAGGAAGGGCTAAAATGAAAAGGAGAAAACTGAAACTAAAGATACTGTTCTTAATGTGAGGGTAGGTGGATGGTGAGGTTTGAAAAATTACATATGGGATACAATGTTCAATATTTGGGTGACCGGTACACTACAAGCCCAATCTCCACCATTAGGCAATACACCATTGTAGCAAACATGAACATGTACCCCTGAACTTAAATTAAAAAAAAAAAAATAGAAAAAAAGATACTACTCAGTCTCCAGGAGGAAAAAATGGCTATTATAAGCTATTACTGGCAGCAAAAGCTGTTATAACACCAGAGTCATAGAAGTAACAGATAAGAGTTTATGATGCTGAAAGAAGGGGGTTTTCAACTGAAATGTAGCAACAGAAAAGTGTCAGCTTATTTTGAAGCTTTATACTTCTTTATTCTTGCTTTCAATTATCCTTAGTTATTGCATCTCTTTAATCGCATATGTGTTTAATATAATGGTGATATTTTAAGAGTCAATTTAGTCCATAAAAAGCAATATTGAGTGTAGTACATGCTGAAGTGGGAAAGGATTTTTTAAATTATAGAAGTTAAAATAATGTCCCTGTCTTCTAGGAAACTTACAATTTAGAATACAGTGATTGTCCTTAGAAATATCAATGAACTTGAAATCTCCACTTATTAAGACTAAGATACCTGGTAATGCCATCTAGAGATAATTACTCTAAATTATTCACTCAAAACCCAGAGCACTTAAGGCCATGCCTGACTGATTTAGTAATACAGAGTGTCTCAGGCTTTAACACAACAGAATGTTTGTATGTATTAGTTGCTTGAAAAGA
>NW_016872849.1:0-724 GCF_001698545.2 Rhinopithecus bieti
AGATAAAACCACAGAGATGAGAATAAAGCAGGGCAGAAAAGCTGGAAATTCAAAAAATCAGAGCACATCTCCTCCTCCAAAGGAACGCAGCTCATCATCAGCACTGGATCAAAGCTGGACGGAGAATGACTTTGACGAGTTGAGAGAAGAATGCTTCAGTTGATCAAACTTCTCAGAGCTAAAGGAGGAACTATGTAACCAGCATAAAGAAATCAAAAATCTTGAAAAAAGAATGGAAGAATGGATAACTAGAATAATCAATGCAGAGAAGGCCATAAACGAACTGACAGAGATAAAACAATGACACGAGAAATATGTGAAAATGCACAAGCTTCAGTAACCGACCCTATCAACTAGAAGAAAGAGTATGAGGGATTGAGGATCAAATGAATGAAATGAAGTGAGAAGAGAAGTATGGAGAAAAAAAGAGTAAAAAGAAATGAACAAAGATTCCAAGAAATATGGGATTATGTGAAAAGAACAAATTTACAATTGATTGGTGTGCCTGAAAGTGAGGGGGAAAATGGAAGCAAGTTGGAAAACACTCTAGAGGATATCATCCAGAAGAACTTCCCCAATCTAGGAAGGTAGGCTAACATTCAAATTCAGGAAACACAGAGAATGCCACAAAGATACCCCTCGAGAAGAGCAACTCCTCAAGAAGAGCAACTCCAAGACACATTATTGTCAGATTCACCAAAGTTGAAATGAAGGAAAAAATGTT
>NW_016872850.1:0-726 GCF_001698545.2 Rhinopithecus bieti
TTTTACAAAATGATGTTCTTGAATAAGGTAGAATAGATGTAACACAGAGGGAGAGCTTGGAGTGCTTGAATATGTTTGTGATTTTGTCATTCTTTTCTTACGTCAAAAGAAGATTATGAGCAAATGGATTTAAGTGTAGTGGTCAGCTAAATCTTTTCGCCAAATGTTCATTTAAACTTATGAATACAAATAAAGGTCTTAATTGTTTGGCAAAGCATGCTGAGTTTTGTAAACAATTCAATAGTGATTTTTGATCATAGATCGATAGTGAATATTAATGTAAATGTCTTCTATTTATGATACACAGCTAGATGGTAGACAGATGATAGATAAAATAGATAACTGATAGATAACTAATAGATGATAGATAAATGATAAATAGATAAATATAGATAATTGATAGAGAATACCTTTCCCTTCACACACGTGCATATAGGCACACTCTGTTTCTATCATAGTTACCAGGATTCAAACATTTTGTCTCACTGTTTTTCTCAATGTGAACATGCATATAGGAATACTGTAGTTTTTGTTCTGTGCCCATTTTAGTTTATTT
The DNA here is from genome assembly GCF_001698545.2 of Rhinopithecus bieti. Taxonomy (NCBI): domain Eukaryota; kingdom Metazoa; phylum Chordata; class Mammalia; order Primates; family Cercopithecidae; genus Rhinopithecus; species Rhinopithecus bieti. Next base: position 557 of record NW_016872850.1, read on the forward strand.
TTTAATATTTCAGGAGAAAGGCAATATGGTGGTTTCACTTTGTTTATTTTTCATTTTTGCTTATACTTTTTAAAGTTCAGTATAGAAAAGTTTGAAAATGCACAAAAGTATTAAATTAAAACAGCTGGGTGCAGTGGCTCACACCTGTAATCCCAGCACTTTGGGAGACC
>NW_016872851.1:0-726 GCF_001698545.2 Rhinopithecus bieti
CTGGAGGGAGGCGCGCCCCTCCCCCACGGCCGGCAGCGACGCCCGGACTCCTAGGCAGCCGGGTTCCAGGGCGCGGCACCCCGGCGGAGCTCAGCCCCGAGGCTCCCTGCGCCCGGCTCCCCACCGGCGGCGGAGGGTTGCGGGATCCCGGAGATCCCGGCGCGCCCCCACAGCCACCGGGACCCCACGCGCCGGCAGCGGCTTCCCCGGGAACGTCCTTCAGCCCCGGGAGCACGCGGGAAAAGCCCCAGTGCGCCAATGAGCGAGCGCCTTCCTCATGACGGTCACGCTCAGAGGCGGGGCTTCCCTTCGCCGCTCCCGAATTCCGGGAACCCCCTTTGATTGGTCTGGACGGCCTGGGAAACACTGTAGTGACGCCCAATCAAAACGCCACGTCTCAGCCTCGAGGAACTATTCCGTGTCGGGCCCGTCCTGATTGGACAGTTCTTTCGGGCTCTGGCCACTAGAAAGCTTTGTTTGGGTCCGGAAGGCGGGCTTTCCTGGGAGTGGGTGGGGAGGGGGCGTTGATTCTTGACCAATCCCTTCAGTCCGTTGGGTGGTGACCAGCCAATGGGCCGGATGGATAGGACGCTCCTCCCGGAGAGTAGTGAGACCCCTGGTGCGGGGCGATTGGCGACGGGAGCGATGAGTGGCAGCCCCACGGCCCAACGGGCGCTGTGCGTGGGCCGTGGGGCGGGGCCAGGGCGGGTGCGCGGCGGCGGCGGG
>NW_016872852.1:0-727 GCF_001698545.2 Rhinopithecus bieti
GTCACATCATAGAGGAGACCTCTCCACCAGCCCAGAGCTGGCCCTTTGTGCTGGGCTGCCGAGACCCAGCAGTACCAGGGCTGGAGTCAGCTTGCAGCACACCCAGGGTTGAGGTCACTCCCTTCCTGAGGACTCCAGCGTGGCCCAGCCCCTCCACCTCTTTGCTAGTGGTGGTGTTGAAACAGCACCCTCTGCTTCGGTCCTCCACAGGGTGGCAGAGAAGGAGGCAGTCAATAAGATGTCCCTGCACAACCTCGCCACGGTCTTTGGCCCCACATTGCTCCGGCCCTCCGAGAAGGAGAGCAAGCTCCCTGCCAACCCCAGCCAGCCCATCACCATGACCGACAGCTGGTCCTTGGAGGTCATGTCCCAGGTATGGGAAGAACAGGTTCCAGCCCATGCCACCCCAGCCTGACAGAGGTGGCCTCTGCCTGTCCCACCCCCCAGTCCTGCCCATCTTCCTACTTGCATTGTATGTGATGTGGCCGAGATTCAGAGAGAGGGACTTGCCTAGGTCTGCACAGATAGGAGTGATGGCGGGGGGCCCAGGTTGCCTCCTGGTCCTGATGGTGCACCTTGCTGGGGGCTTAAAACCACCTCAAGTGTTCGAGTGTGGTGGCTCATGCCTGTAATCCCAGCACTTTGGGAGCCCGAGGCAGGATAACTGATCCCAAGTATTTGAGAACAGTCTGGGCAATGTAGCAAACCCCATCTCTAGAAAAAATTA
>NW_016872853.1:0-383 GCF_001698545.2 Rhinopithecus bieti
TTTGGTTGGGTGTGGTGACCTCAAGATCACTTGAGGTCAGGAGTTGGAGATCAGCCTGGCCAACATGGTGACACCCCGTCTCTACAAAAACTAAAGATTAGGCAGATGCGGTGGTACACACCTGTGGTCCTGGCTACTTGGGAAGCTAAGGCAGGAGGATTGCTTGAGCTCAGGAGACTGAGGCTTCAGTGAGCCGTGTTCACTCCACTGCACTCAAAACATACATAAAGGCCAGGCATGGTGGCGGGCGCCTGTCGTCCCAGCTACTCAGGAGGCTGAGGCAGGAGAATGGTGTGAACCTGGGAAGCGGAGCTTGCAGTGAGCCGAGATCGCACCACCACACTCCAGCCTGGGTGGCAGAGCAACACTCCATCTCAAAAAAA
>NW_016872854.1:0-728 GCF_001698545.2 Rhinopithecus bieti
AAGCAGGAAGGTTATTTAGACAATTTAGTATAGCATCAATATTTTCATTAAATTTGGAATGTCCTAATGCTTTACAAATTACAAATTTATATTTGTAATTGCAAAACAGAAAAAAAACTTGCCTTTCAATATTTATACATAAAATATTTATTTAGGAGTTAATTTCCTTGCACTTGTATAATATGCTCTGATCTTCATTTTTGTACTTATTGTGTTTTATATTTTCTTAGTTTTCATTTTATCATCATAATCATAATTCTTACTATTATTAATAATAGTAGCAGTATGTTATTTTCTTTTTCTTTTCTTTTTTTTTTTTTTTTTTTTTGAGTGGGAGTCTGGCTCTGTCGCCCAGGCTGAAGTGCAGTGGCCGGATCTCAGCTCACCGCAAGCTCCGCCTCCCGGGTTTACGCCATTCTCCTGCCTCAGCCTCCGGAGTAGCTGGGACTACAGGCGCCCGTCACCTCGTCCGGCTAGTTTTTTGTATTTTTTAGTAGAGACGGGGTTTCACCGTGTTAGCCAGGATAGTCTTGATCTCCTGACCTCGTGATCCGCCCGTCTCGGCCTCCCAAAGTGCTGGGATTACAGACTTGAGCCACCGCGCCCGGCCAGCAGTACGTTATTTTCAATATCCATGCACCTCTGAGCAAAGACTGCATTTCATATTTCAAAACTAATGTCTTTTCTTATTTATATTTATGATGTTAATTTTATTTTATTCAATAAAC
>NW_016872855.1:0-658 GCF_001698545.2 Rhinopithecus bieti
TCCCGTGCCCATTAGTTACCATCTACACTCAACAACCAGAATGAGCCTTTCAAGATATAAATGAAAAAAAAATTCCGTTCCTCTGCTTACAATGTCCAGTGGCTTCTAATCATAGAGCCTTGCATGATTTACTTCCCAATTCCTTCTTTACTTTGGCCATAATGACCACGTTGCTGTTCTTTAGCACATTAAGCATATTCAGGGTCATAGCACTTGCTGTTAGCTCTGACTGGAATGCTATTGCTAATGACTCAGTTCCTCACTTCACTCAGGCCTCCGTTTAAATGTCATCTTATTGGAAAGGGTGAAGCAGGGCAGGGTGCTGCCTCACCTGGGAAGCGCAAGGGGTCGAGGGATTTCCCTTTCCTAGACAAGGGCAGCTGTGGCAGACTGTAGTGGGAAAAATGGACACTCCAGCCCAAATACTGTGCTTTTCCCAAGGTCTTAGCAACCAGCAAACAAGGAGATTCTCTCCTGTGCCTGACTCAGTGGGTCCCATGCCCACAGAGCCTTGCTCACTGCTAGTACAGCCGTCTGAGACTGAACTGTGAGGCAGCAGCCTGGCTGGGGAGGGAGGGGCATCTGCCATTGCTGAAGCTTGAATAGATAAACAAAGCGGCTGGGAAGCTTGAACTGGGCGGAGCCCACCACAGTTCAT
>NW_016872856.1:0-1400 GCF_001698545.2 Rhinopithecus bieti
AAAGTTTTAATATAATTTTAAGTGTATTAATTGAGAAACTAGATAGTTCTTGGTGGACAGCACTGGTACTGTGAAAACAGAAAATGGGAGATTCAGGTAATCGAACATTAATTCCAATGATTCAAATGAAAATGTTAGAGTGAGAGGCTTCCTTAGCAAAACTTGAAAACAAAATTATTTTCTGTAACAAGATGGCTTACCATATTGAGGAACAGGTATAGAAGTTTATCTAAAAAACAATAAAATGTGGAAGTTTGATTACTCACGTTGGCAAATCTCTTACATGAAATTTGAGGTCCAACCAGGTACAGTGGCTCACACCACAAGCTGCAATCCCAGCTACTTGAGAGGCTGAAGCCAGGAGTTCAAGACTAGCCTGGATAACATAATGATATCCTGTCTCAAAAAATAATAATAAAATAATAAATAATAAATAAATAAATAATAAAAGGAACTTGGGGTCCAGTTATGAAAGGAATTGGATCCCGAGCCTTGGGATAGGAACACTAGATAGACCAAGTGAAAAACCTTAAGGGTTCAATGTCCCTGAAGATTCCAGGCCTAGAGAAGCAGCTAGCACCTCTTGTAAAACAATCACATATAACCCCTTGTTCGGGAGTATGTGGAACTATCAAATGATACAGACGTCTTACTAGTTGATGTTTGTCTTTTTCAGGGTCTGTTCACATAACCCCTTCTGCTTAACATATCAAATCAAAGCATGATTACAGGTGTGTGCCACCGCATCCAACTAATTTTTGGATTTTTAGTAGAGACAGGGTTTCACTATGATGGCCAGGCTGGTCTCGAACTACTGACCTCAAATGATCTGCCTGCCTCGGCCTCCCAACGTGCTGGGATTCTGGCGTTAGCCACCATGCCCTGTCAAAACTTTTAAGAATTAGCAAAACTGAAACAAAAAGTATATCCTTAAATGTCTTTAATAATAAATAACAGAATAAAAAAAGAAAAGAAGGAAGGAAAGAAAGAAGAAAGCAAAGGAGGAGGAAGCAAAGAAGGAAGGTAGTTCTTAGCTTACAAAACGTGTGAGAAAGATGACACAAAATCAACCAAATACACCAGGAAGAAAGAATCAATAAAGATAAAATATAAAATTAATGAATATATAACAAAGCATATATAGAAAAAGTTGAAATATCTAAATGGTTTTTTTAAAAGAGTTTAGACCAGCACTGTCCAATAGAACTTTATGTGATAATAGAAATATTTTGTATCTCTACTGCCCAATACTGTAGCTCCTATGTCGGCTGACACTTAAAAGTGGTCAGTGAAACTGAAGAACTAAATTTTTAGTTTTATTTAATTTTAATTAACATAAATACATTAAATTTATATATTTTATACATTTAAATTTATGTTGCTATTGGATGAAACAGATG
>NW_016872857.1:0-1399 GCF_001698545.2 Rhinopithecus bieti
TGAAGGGACAATAAGGAGCCCATTGTGGTCCATGAGGAAAATCCAAATATCCCCAGGTAAAAACTAGAAAGAAGCAATCTTTGAAACTGCTTTGTGGTGTGTGAATTCAATTCACAGAATTAAAGCTTTCTTTTGATTCAGCAGAATGCAAGCACTCAACTTGTAGAATGTGTGAAGGAACTCTGTGAGATGAATGCACACTTCACAGTTTTTGCACATAGCTTCCTTCTAGTTTTTTTGTGGGGAAAAGAGAGATCAGATTGTTACTGTGTCTATATAGAAAGAAGTAGGCATAAGATACTCCATTTTGTTCTGCATTTGAGATGCTGTTAATCTGTGACCCTACCCCCAACCCTGTCCTTGCAAGAGACATGTGCTATGGTGACACAAGGTTTAACAGATTTGGGCTGTGCATGGTGTGCTTTGTTAAACAAGTGCCTGAAGACAGCTTGCTTGTTAAAAGTCATCACCATTCTCTTAATCTCAAGTACCTAGGGACACATACACTGCAGAAGGTCACAGGGACCTCTGCCTAGGAAAACTAGGTATTGTCCAAGGTTTCTCCCCATGTGATAGTCTGAAATATGGCCTCATGGGAAGGGAAAGACCTAATCGCCCCCCACCCTGACTCCTGTGAAGGGTCTGTGCTGAGGAGGACTACTATAAGAGGAATGAAGGCCTCTTCACAGTTGAGATAGAGAAAAACATCTGTCTCCTGCCCGTCCCTTGGGAATGGAACATCTTGGTATAAAACCCAATTGTATGTTCTATTTACTGAGAAAGGAGAAAACCACCTTAGGGCTGAAGGTGGGACGTGCTCACGGCAGTACTGTTCTTTATGGACTAAAAATGTTTATGGAGATGTTTTCATATGCATATCAAGACACAACTCTTTTCCTTAAACTTATTCATGTCATGTCACAGAGATTTTTATTCATATGTCTTACTGCTGACTTTCTCCTTATGATGATCCTATTATCCTGCTACTTCCCTTTTCCTAAGATGGTAAAGAAAATGATCAATAAATACTGAGGGACCTCAGAGACCAGTGCTGGTTCTGGTCCTCTGTATGCTGAGCGCTGGTCCCATGGGCCCACTTTTTCTTTCTCTATACTTTGTCTCTGTATCTCATTTCTTTTCTCTAGTCTCTCATTCCACCTAACGAGAAACACCCACAGGTGTGGCAGGGCAGGCCATCCCTTCAGTTTTTGTAGTGGGATATTCGCTTTTTTGCCACTGGCCTCAATGAACTCCAAAATCTCCATGCGTAGATTGCAAAAAACAGTGTTTCCAAACAGCTGAATGAAAAGAAAATTTAACTCTGTGAGACGAATGCACACATCACAAAGCAGTTTTTCAATGAGTTTCTTCTAGATTTTAAGTGAAGATATTTTCTTTT
>NW_016872858.1:0-724 GCF_001698545.2 Rhinopithecus bieti
TATGATTGTATACTTAGAAAACCCCATCATCTCAGCCCAAAATCTCTTTAAACTGGTAAGCAACTTCAGCAAAGTCTCTGGATACAAACTCAACGTGCAAAAATCACAAGCATTCCTATATACCAATAATAGACAAACAGAAAGTCAAATCATGAGTGAACTTCCATTCACAATTGCTACAAAGAGCATAAAATACTCAGGAATACAACTTACAAGGGATGTGAAGGACCTCTTCAAGGAGAACTACAAACCACTGCTCTAGGAAATAAGAGAGGACAAAAACAAATGGAAAAACATTCCATGTTAATGTATAGGAAGAATCAATATCGTGAAAATGGTCATACTGCCCAAAGTAATTTATAGATTCAATGCTATCCCCATCAATCTACCATTGACTTTCTTCACAGAATTAGAAAACACTACTTTAAATTTCACATGGAACCAAAAAAGAGCCTGTATAGCCAAGACAATCCTAAGCAAAAAGAACAAAGCTGGAGGCATCATGCTACCTGATTTCAAACTATACTACAGGGTTACAGTAAACAAAACAGCATGGTACTGGTATCAAAAGAGATCTATAGACCAACGGAACAGAACAGAGGCCTCAGAAATAATGCCACACATCTACAACCATCTGATCTTTGACAAACCTGATAAAACAAGCAACAGGGAAAGGATTCCTTATTTAATAAATGGTACTGGAAAACTGACTAGTCATATGCAG
>NW_016872859.1:0-1397 GCF_001698545.2 Rhinopithecus bieti
ATACTGTGCAGCCATAAAAAAGATGAGTTCATGTCCCTTGTAGGGACATGGATGAAACTGGAAGCCATCATTCTGAGCAAACTGTAGCAAGGACAAAAAAATAAATGCCACGTGTTCTCACTCATATGTGGGAATTGAACAATGAAAACACTTGGACACAGGAAGGGGAACATCACACACCAGGGCCTGTTGTGGGGTAGGAGGTGGGGGGAGGGATAGCATTAGGAGATATACCTAATGTAAATGATGAGTTAATGGGTGCAGCACACCAACATGGCACATGAATACATATGTAACATGTGCATGTTGTGCACATATACCCTAGAAATTAAAGTATACTAATAAAAGAAATAAATTTAAAAAATTAAAATAATAATACAAGAAAAAAGAAAAAAGTTCCAGACAGAGGGTATGGAGTAACAACTAAAATTTTCAAAGCGATGGATTTCTGATAACTTGGAGTGGTTGGAGCTTCATATGATTAACAGTCTTGAAGTAAACCTTAAGAAAAGACAGTAAACTGGCCGGGCGCGGTGGCTCAAGCCTGTAATCCCAGCACTTTGGGAGGCCGAGGCGGGCGGATCACAAGGTCAGGAGATCGAGACCATCCTGGCTAACACGGTGAAACCCCGTCTCTACTAAAAGTACAAAAAACTAGCCAGGCGAGGTGGCGGGCGCCTGTAGTCCCAGCTACTCGGTAGGCTGAGGCAGGAGAATGGTGTGAACCCGGGAGGCGGAGCTTGCAGTGAGCTGAGATCCGGCCACTGCACTCCAGCATGGGCGACAGAGCGAGACTCCGTCTAAAAAAAAAAAAAAAAAAAAAAAAGAAAAGACAGTAAACTGACAGAAAGTGTTTGATTTTTACCAAGAGATGAATGGTGGGTGCTAAGATCCAGAGGTGGGAATATTCAAAGAATGTTGGTAGCACAATGAAAGACAAATTTGAATAGAAAACAAAATATGAATTCAAATAGGGTTTATTTAAACAGAATTAAAATCCCAAATAAGCTTGACAGTCAAAATTCTGCAAGGTTTTGCACATATATTTTTTAATATGGTACTTTTGAAAGTTTATTTTTTATTTTTAATGTTATTTTATTTTACTTTAAGTTCTGGGATACATGCACTGAACGAACGTGCAGGTTTGTTAAATAGGTATACATGTACCATGGTGGTTTGCTGCCCCAATCAACACATCATTTAGGATTTAAGCCCTGCATACATTAGATATTTGTCCTAATGCTATCGTTCCCCTTACCCCCATCCCCCAACAGGCCCCGGTGTGTGATGTTCCCCTCCCTGTTTCCATGTATTCTCATTATTCAACTCCCACTTATGAGTGAGGACATGCGGTGTTTGGTTTTCTCTTCCTGTGTTAGTTTGCTGAGGTTGATGGT
>NW_016872860.1:0-781 GCF_001698545.2 Rhinopithecus bieti
TGAGCCACCGCGCCCGGCCGAAACCCTGTCTCTACTAAAATACAAAATTAGGCGGGGCAAGGTGGTGCATGCCTATAACCCCAGCTACTCTGGAGGCTGGGACATGAGAATCACATGAACCTGGGAGGTTGAGGTTACAGTGAGCTGAGATTGTGACACTGCACTCTAGCCTTGGCTACAAAGTGGAACCCTGTCTCAAAAAAAAAAAAAAAATCTCCAAGGCTCTGCACATGTTGTGATTTCCGCCCTTTGTATTTATTAACACCTTTTCTTTGATTCTAAACCCTATGTATGAATATGTATAGAGCATGCCCCTGTTATTGTTTATTGAATAGAGAGGCTAAATCACCCTGGTATCTTCAATTACACACTGGCACAGAAAAGTGACCTTAGCAGAAAAACTGAAATCTACCTTCGGTCTAAATGCTAATAGTAACACTATGTTTTTTGTTTTTTTTTGGGACAGGGTCTCGCTCTGTTGCCCAGGCTGGAGTGCAGTGGCAGGATCATGGCTCACTACAACCTCAGCCTCCTGGGTTCAAGCAATCCTCTCACCTTAGCCTGCCGAGTGGCTGGGACTACAGGTATGCATCACCACACCTGGCTAATTTTTAAATTTCTTTTTGGTAGAGACACGGTTTCGCCATGTTGCCCAGGCTGGTCTCTAACTCTTGGGCTCAACCGATCCTCCCGTTTTGGCCTCCAAAGTGCTGAGATTATAGGAGTGAGCCACTGCGCCCAGCCTCAGCCTACAATGTTAATGGTAACATTCCACCTTTAG
>NW_016872861.1:0-2584 GCF_001698545.2 Rhinopithecus bieti
CCACAGGCCTTAATAGGATCTTAAACGTTCCTTTGCAGATTCTACAAGAAGAGTGTTCAAAATCTGCTGAAGATAAAGACGTATTTAAATCTGTGAGATGAATCCATACATCACAAAGCAATTTCATATATAGCTTCTTTCTTTTTTTTTTTTTTTTTTTTTGAGACGGAGTCTCGCTCTGTCGCCCAGGCTGGAGTGCAGTGGCCGGATCTCAGCTCACTGCAAGCTCCGCCTCCCGGGTTCATGCCATTCTCCTGCCTCAGCCTCCCGAGTAGCTGGGACTACAGGCGCCCGCCACCTCGCCCGGCTAGTTTTTTGTATTTTTTAGTAGAGACGGGGTTTCACCGTGTTAGCCAGGATGGTCTCGATCTCCTGACCTCGTGATCCACCCGTCTCGGCCTCCCAAAGTGCTGGGATTACAGGCTTGAGCCACCGCGCCCGGCCTATAGCTTCTTTCTAACTTTTATCTGGGGATACATGGTTTTCACCACAGGCCTCAATAGACTCCCAAATGTCCCTTTGCAGATTCTACAAAACAGAGTTTCAAAACTGCTGAATCAACAGAAAATTTACCTCTGTGAGGTGAACCCGCACATCACAAAGCAATTTAATAGATAGCTTCTTTCTGGTTTTATGCTGAATAAAATGAAAGGTTTAACCTTGTAAGATGAATCCACACATCAGAAAGCAGTTTCACAGTTTGCTTCTTTTAGTTTTATCTGGGGATATTCAATTTTCACCATAGACCTCAAAGGCTTTCGAATATCTTTTGCAGATTCTACAAAAAAAGTGTTTCCAACTTGCTGAATCAGAAGACGGGTTTAACTCTTTAAGATGAATCCACTCAAGACAAATCAGTGTCACTGATATTTTTTTCTTGTGATATTCTGTTTTCAGCACAGGCCTCAAATGAGCTCCTAAATGTCCTTTTGTAGATTCTAGACAAAAGTGTTTCTAACCTACTGAATCAAAAGAAACGTTTACCTCTGTGAGATGTATCAACACATCACAGCAACTTCAGAGATAGCTTCTTTTATAATTTTATCTAAGGCTATTTGGCTTTTCAACATAGGCCTGAATGAGCTTCACAAAGTCCTGTCACAGATTCCGCAAAAGAGTGTTTCCAAACTTCTGAATCAAAAGATATGTTTAACACTGTGAGATCACACATCAAAAGCAGTTGCACAGATAATTTATTTCTAGATTTAATGCAGAAATTCCATTTTAACCATAGGCCTTAAGGGGTTCTTGAATGTCCCATCACAGATTCTACAAAAAAAAAAGTGTTTCCTACCTGCCGAATCAAAAGAAATATTTAACCCTGTGAGATGAATCCACCCATCAAACCTGAATGTCCCATTGCACATTCTACAAAAGAGTGTTTCCAACCTGCTGAAACAAAAGTCAGATTTAACTCAATGAGATGAATACACACATCACAAAGCAGTTTCACAGATAACTTCTTTCTAGATTTATCTGGGAATATTCTGTTTTAACCATAGGCCTACATGTGCTCTTGAATTTCCATTCACAGATTTACAAAACCAGTTTTGCTACCTGCTAAATCAATAGACAGGTTTAAATTTTGAGATAAATCCACACATCACAAAGCAATTACAGAGACAGCTCCTTTCTAGTTTTATCTGGGGATATTCAGATTTTCACCACAGGTTTCAATGGGCTCCTGAATGTCACTTTGAGATTTCTACAAAGGAGTGTTTCGTACCAGCTAAATCTAAAGGAAATTTGAAATCTGTAAGATGAATCCATACATCACAAGGCAGTTTCACACGTAGCTTCTTTCTAGTTTTGTCTGGGGATATTTGGATTTTCACTGTAGGCAACAATGGGCTCCCAAATGTTCCTTCACAGATTCAACAAAAGTGTTCCCTACATGCTGGCTCAAAAGAAAGGTTTAACTCTGTGAGATGAATCCACACATCACAAAGCAGTTTCACAGATAGTTTCTTTCTAATTCTTATCTTGGGATAGTCAATGTTTCACCATAGGCCTCCAATTGCTCCCAAATGTCCCTTCTCAGATTCTACAAAAGAGTGTTTCCAACCTGCTAAATCAAAAGAAAGGTTTAACTCTGTAAGATGAATCCACAAATCACAAAACAGTTTCACGGGCATTTTGTGTGTTTGTTTTATCAGGGATATTTGGTTTTCCATCATAAACATCAATGGGCTCCTGAGTGTCCCTTTGCAGATTATACAAAATGAGTGTTCTGAACCATCTAAATAAGAAAAGGTTTAACTCTGTGAGATGAGACCAAACATCACAAAGCAGTTTCACAGATTTCTTCTTTCTATTATTTATCTGAGAATATATGGTATTCACAATAGGCCTCAATAATCTCTTGAATGTCCCTTCACAGAGTCTGCAAAAGAGTGTTTCCAACCTGATGAATCAAAGGAAAGGTTTAATTCTGTGAGAAGAATTCAGACATCACAAAGAAGCTTCACAGATTGCTTCTTTCTAGTATTTATTTGGGGATATTTTGCTTTTACTGTAGGCCTCAATGAGATCCCAAATGCTTTTCACAGAATCTAAAAAAACAGTGTTTCCAACTGATGAATAA
>NW_016872862.1:0-1796 GCF_001698545.2 Rhinopithecus bieti
TTTTGCATTATTTTAGTAGAGACGGGGTTTCACTGTGTTAGCCAGGATGGTCTCGATCTCCTGACCTCGTGATCCGCCCGTCTCGGCCTCCCAAAGTGCTGGGATTACAGGCTTGAGCCACAGCGCCCGGCCTGATTCTTTATATCATAGTTAATATTTCTTTCTTTCTGTTAAACTTCTGCTTAATCTACTGTGTGGTTTCTATGTCTTGATTAGACCCAGATTGCTACAGTAAATTTTGATGTAGGTATATACCTGTGAAACATCATCACAATCAAGATAATGAACAAATCCATCACCCCCATAAATGAATGTATCTATGCCCATCTGTCATTCATCCTTCCATTTCTCTGACCCCAGGTAAACAATGATCTATTTTTTGGTCACTGTAGATTAGTTTGCATTTTCTAGAATTTTATGTAAATGAAATTATGTAGTATATATTCTTTTAAAACTCTTTTTTTCACTCAGCATAATTATTTTGTTTTTCATCCATACTATTACATACATTATAATTTATTTCTTGTGTTTGCTGAGTTTTATTATATGTCTATACCAGAGTTTTTCCACTCACTTGTTGATGAACATTTGGGTTGTTTCCAATTTTTGGCCATTACACATGTAATCACTGTGTATTTTCATGTATAAGTGTGTGGACATATGCTTTCATTTCCCTTGGGTAAAATACCTAGGAGTGGAATGGCTGGATTATATAGTAGATATAGATTTAGCTTTTAACTGCAAAACTGTTTCCCAAAGTGTCTGTAACATTTTATATTCTCACTAGCAATACATGAAAAATCCAGTTGCTCCACATCCTTGCCAAAACTTGATATGGTTTATTTTTTTTTTTTTTTTTTTTTTTTTGAGACAGAGTCTCGCTCTATCGCCCAGGCTGGAGTGCAGTGGCCGGATCTCAGCTCACTGCAAGCTCCGCCTCCCAGGTTTACGCCATTCTCCTGCCTCAGCCTCCTGAGTAGCTGGGACTACAGGCGCCTGCCACCTCGCCCGGCTAGTTTTTGTATTTTTTTAGTAGAGACGGGGTTTCACCGTGTTAGCCAGGATGGTCTTGATCTCCTGACTTCGTGATCTGCCCGTCTCGGCCTCCCAAAGTGCTGGGATTACAGGCTTGAGCCACCGCGCCCGGCCGGTTTATCTTTTTAATTTTAGTCACTGTATTAGGTATATAGTAGTTTCTGACTGTGGTTTTAATTTTCATTTCCCTGATCATTAATGTTGTTCAGCATCTTTTAATGTATTTTTTTTTTTTTTTTTTGCCATTCATATATCTTCATTGGTGAAGTGTCTCTTCAATTATGTTGCCCATTTTTAAACGTCAGGTCGTTAGTCCTCCTATCATTGAGTTGTTAAGAGTTCTTTGTATGTTGCAGATGTAAGTTCTTAGTCAGACATAAGTGTTTCAAATATTTTCCCCTAATCCATGGCTTACCTTTTTATTTTCATAACATGTCTTTTTTTTTTTTTTTTTAATTTTACTTAAGTGCTGGGATACATGTGCTGGATATGCAGGTTTGTTACATAGGTATACATGTGCCATGGTGGTCTGCTGCACCCATCAACCCGTCATTTAGGTTTTAAGCCCTGCATGCATTAGGTATTTGTCCTAATGCTCTCCCTCCCCTTTCCTCCACCCCCCGAAGGGCCCCGGTGTATGATGTTCCCCTCCCTGTATCCATGTGTTCTCAAATAACATCTTTTGAAAAGCAAAAGATTTTAATTTTGAAGAAGTCCAATTTATCAAGTCTTTCCCCTCCCTCCCTCCCTCCCCTCCCTCC
>NW_016872864.1:0-1895 GCF_001698545.2 Rhinopithecus bieti
TTTTAAGACAGGGTCTCACTCTCTAGCTCAGGCTGGAGTGCAGTGGCGTGATCTTGGCTCACAGCAGCCTCCATCTCCCTGGCTCAAGTGATCTTACCACCTCAGCCTCCCAAGTAGCTGAGACGACAGGCACGTGTCACCACACCCGGCCAATTTTTTTACTATTATTTTTTGCAGAGATGGGGTTTTGCCACGAGGTCCAGGCTGGCCTTGAACCCCTGGGCTCAACCAATCCTCCCACCTTGGCTTCCCAGAGTGCTGGGATTATAGGTGTGAGCCATTGTGCCTGGCCAATAGAACATTTTAAAAGGAGAATCATATGCAGAGTTGTTGGGGTTTTTTTTTTTTCCTTACTCAAGATGAATGGGAAGGGATATATTCTCTGCGCTATATTCAGTAGAGAGGAAAGAACTTTTGTTTATTAAAAGAAATGAGAGCAAAGATGTTTGGCAGTTCTTAAATCATTTAAAGCCCTAGCTTCAGCTTAATATTCCCTGTATGGTATTAGGATACGCGATACATAGTCGGAGAGGAGAGAAACCACAATGTGGAAGGCAGTCGGCTTTTCACTTAACCACGAGAAGCAGCTGCTGTTGAGGTGTTTATAAGCCAGATGAGGTGTTGATGGGTTTCCCAAGAGAGACACATCCTGAAGATCTCTGAGAGGAGACCTGGGATAGAAGAATCACAAGACCAACCTCGAGGATGAAGGGTTGTCAGGGGAGACCAGATCTGAAGGTGTTCTCACCCCTCAGTGATCACAGGGAAGGAGCCCTCAGACCCACAGGCAGCTTCTGCTACGAGGTGACTGAGCCTGGTCACACCTCACCCTTGGGTGGCACTTTTATGCTTTAAGAAGTGTGCATACTTTAAGACTGGGTGAGGTGGGTCATGCCTGTAATCTCAGCACTTTGGGAGGCCGAGGCAGGTGGATTGCTTAAGCCCAGGAGTTTGAGGCCAGCCTGGGCAACATAGTGAGACCCCATCTCTTACAATTTTAAAAACTATATTAAAAAAAGAAGTACTTTAACACCTTTCTTGTTTAGCTCACAAAAAAAGTCCTATGAGGAGACGGGAAGTGTTATTATTGATATTTTACTGGAAAACCCCCACTGAGGTTCACATTAAGCATGATTTACCCAAAGTCTTATTCTAAATGGGTGATGCTAGGACGTACTGTGTGAATTCCAGCCCCGAGAGTGCTCAAGAGCAGCAAATCCGTCACTAACAGTCAGCTATTCTCTAGGCGTTCAAACTTTAAATCTCACCAAAGCAGATTCCCTGCAGACAAAACATCACACAGAAATAAGGTTTTCTTAACCTATCACCGTGCTTCTCCCAGCCCCACTGAGGCAGATATACCCTACGCATCTGACAGGTCAGACTGCTCACAGCTTTCATTTTTATTTCTGCCATGCCATGCCATGCCCTGACTTTGAGACTCAGTTTCCCCATCTGAAAATAGAAGGGATGATGGGATGATCTTAAGAATCCTGAAAAGTCTTCCCAGCTCTAGAACTCCAGACTGAGCAGGTCCATCCTGGGAACCTTGGCTCCACCGGTGGATGACAAGGGCAACAAGGTCCTGCATTCAAAGACTTTACATGGAAAGGGCGCACGCTCTAATGCCTCATGTGGTCCTTCATAAGCGAAGACGACATCACTCACTCACTGACCCTCTCCCTTGACCTCTGTCTTCTTTCGTTCCCCCTATTTGCTTTTGTTTGAAATGGGGATCTCTATCTCTTGCCCAGGTTGGAGTGCAATGGTGCCATCATGGCTCACTGCAGCCTCAACCTGTCTGGCTCAAGTGATCCTCCCACCTCAGCCTCCCAAGTAGGTGGGACTACAGACGCACAACACCATGTCTGGCTAGTTTTTTTTTTTTTTTTTTT
>NW_016872865.1:0-1397 GCF_001698545.2 Rhinopithecus bieti
TTTTGAGATGGAGTCTTGGCTCATCACCCAGGCTGGAGTGCAGTGGCACCATCTCGGCTCACTGCAGACTCTACCTCCTAGGTTCAAGTGATCCTCCTGCCTCAGCCTCCTGAGTAGCTGGGATTACAGGCATGTGCCACCATGCCCAAATAATTTTTGTATTTTTAGTAGAGTCAGGGTTTCACCACATTGGCCAGGCTAGTCTCAAACTCCTGACCTCAGGTGATCTGCCCACCTTGGCCTCCCAAAGTGCTGGGATTACAGGCATGGGCCATCACACCTGGCCAATATTTTGTATTTATATGTTCTTCTGTCTCCCAGATGCTCTATTTTGGGTGTCAGCAAGAGCCAGATAAAGTTTGCAGGCTATCTGGTCTCTGTCACAATGACTCAATTCCACCATTGGAGTGAGAAAGCAGCCATGGAAAATTTATAAGTGATGACAAGTGGCTGTGTTCCAATAAAACTTTATTTGTAAAAACAAGTGATGGAAGAGGGCCTAGAAGTAGGTTCACCTAACTATAATCAAATGATCTTTGGCAAAGGAGCACGTTTTTCTCTCAATTTTGCTGTGAAAGGCAATAGAATGGAGGAAAGATTGTCTTTTCAACAAACAGTCCTAGACATCCACATGCAAAAAAGGGAATTTAGACATAGATCTTACAGCCTTTGCAAAGTTAATTCAAAGTGGATCATACACCTACATACAAAATGTGACACTGTAAAACTTTTAGGAGATAACATAGGACCACACCGAGGTGACCTTGGGTACAGTGCTGACTTTGTGGGTGTAACACCAAAGACACAATCCATGAAAGGAGTAACTGATAAGCTGGACGTCATTAAAATTAAAAGCTTCTGCTCTCTGGAAAACACTCTCAAGAGAATGAGAAGACAAGCAGAGACTAGGAGAATATATTTGCCAAAGACATATCTGATAAAAGACTGTTAACATCTGTTACACATCTGATAACAACATGTGTAAAGAACTCTTAAAACTCTGTAATAAGAAGGACCGGCACAGTGGCTCAGTAATTCCAGTGCCTGTAATCCCAGCACTTTAGGAGGCTCAGGCGGGCAGATCATGAGGTCAGGAGATCGAGACCATCTTGGCTAACACGGTGAAACCCCATCTCTACTAAAAATGCAAAACTTAGCCGGGCGTGGTGGCGGGCGCCTGTAGTCCCAGCTACTCGGGAGGTTGAGGCAGGAGAATGGCGTGAACCCGGGAGGCGGAGCTTGCAGTGAGCCGAGATCGCGCCACTCACTCCAGCCTGGGAGTTTTGTTTTTTCTAAGACCCTGTCTCAGAAAAACAAAAACAGAAACAAAACAAAAAACTCTACAATAAGAAAACAACCTGATTTTTTTTTTTTTTTGGAGACAGAGTCTCGTTTTG
>NW_016872866.1:0-381 GCF_001698545.2 Rhinopithecus bieti
GTCTGTCATATATGGCTTTTATTATGTTGAGGTATATTTCTTCTATACCCAGTTTTTTGAGGGTTTTTAATTATGACATGAGGTTGAGTTTTATCAAAAGGTTTTTTCAGCATCAGTTGAAATGATCATATGGTTTTTATCCTTCATTCTTTTGATATGATGTATCATATTGATTGATTTGCATTTGTTGAACCATCCTTGCATCCCAGGGGTAAATCCCACTTGGTCATGATGCATGATCTTTCTAAGGTATTGTTTAATTTAGTTTGATAGTATTTTGTTGAGGATTTTGCATCAATATCTATCAGAGATACTGGCCTGTAGTTTTCTTTTTTGATGTGTCTTTGTCTGTTTTGGGATCAGGATTGGTGTTAGCTCTTT
>NW_016872867.1:0-777 GCF_001698545.2 Rhinopithecus bieti
TGAGCATCAATGTTCTTCCATTTGTTTGTGTCCTCTCTTATTTCCTTGAACAGTGGTTTGTAGTTCTCCTTGAAGAGGTCCTTGACATCCCTTGCAAGCTGTATTTCTAAGTATTTTATTCTCCTGGTAGCAATTGTGAATGGGAGTTCACTCATGATTTGGCTCTCTGTTTTCTATTATTGGTGCATTGCAATGCTTGTGATTTTGCACGTTGATTTTGTATCCTGAGACTTTGCTGAGGTTGCTTATCAGCTTAAGGAGATTTTGGGCTGAGACAACAGGGTTTTCTAAATATACAATCATATTATCTGCAAATAGAGATAATTTGACTTGCTCTCTTCCTAATTGAATACCTTTTTTTTTCTTTCTCTTGCCTAATTGTCCTGGCCAGAAATTCCAATACTATGTTGAATAAGAGTGGTGAGAGAGGACATCCTTGTCTTGTGTCAGTTTTCAAAGGGAATGCTTCCAATTTTGCACATTCAGTATGATATTGGCTGTGGGTTTGTCATAAATAGCTCTTATTATTTTGAGATATGTTCCATCAATACCTATTTTATTGAAAGTTTTAGCATGAAGGGCTGTTGAATTATGTCAAAGGCCTTTTCTGCATCTATTGAGACAATCATGTGGTTTTGTCTTTGGTTCTGTTTATGTGATGGATTACGTTTATTGATTTGCATATGTTGAACCAGTCTTGCATCCCAGGGATGAAGCCAACTTGATCGTGGTGGATAAGCTTTTGATGTGCTGCTGGATTCGGTTTGCCAGTATTTT
>NW_016872868.1:0-789 GCF_001698545.2 Rhinopithecus bieti
ATTCAGCCAGAAGTCTCTATCATTAGAATGCTTGGGGACAGTTAGAATTCTCCAACGTCAGAATGCCTGGGTTCAGCCAGGTGTCTCTATCTTTAGAATGCCTGAGCCCCCCCGGCCCCAGGCGACTCTACCTTTAGAATGCCTGGAGTTGGCCAGAAGTCTTTCTCATTAGAATGTCAGGAGTTTCTATCTTTAGAAAGCATGAGGTTACTAAGGTGTCTCTATCAGTAGAATACCTGTGGTCGGCATGTGTATCTCCCATTAAAATGTCTGAAGTCGGCCTAGTGTCAATGTTCTTAGAACGCCTGATGTCACCCAGGAGTCTCTATCACTAGAATGCCTGGGTTCAGCCAGGAGTTTCCCCCATTAGAACGCCTGTGATTGGCCAGGTATCACTACCATTAGAATGCCTCTGATTGGCCAAGTGTTTCTATCCTTAGAATTCCTGAGATCGGCGGAGCAAGATGGCCGAATAGGAACAGCTCCAGTCTCCAACTCCCAGCGCGAGCGACACAGAAGACCGGTGATTTCTGCATTTTCAACTGAGGTACTGGGGTCATCTCACTAGGGAGTGCCGGACAATCGGTGCTGGTCAGCTGCTGCAGCCTGAACAGCGAGAGCTGAAGCAGGGAGAGGCATCGCCTGACCTGGAAGCGCAAGGGGAAGGGGATCCGTTTTCCTAGCCAGGGGAACTGAGACACACAACCCCTGGAAAATCGGGTAACTCCCACCCCAATACTGCGCTGTAAGCTTACAGGCACACCAAGGGAATATATCCCACACCTGGCG
>NW_016872869.1:0-383 GCF_001698545.2 Rhinopithecus bieti
GTGGTGAGCAAGGAAACATCTTCCAATGAAACCTGCAGAGTAACCTTCTGAGCAACTGCTTTGCAATGTGTGTATTTGTCTCCTAGATTTAAACTGTTCTTTGCATTGGAGCAGTTTGAAATCACTGTTTTTGTGGAATCTGAGGAAGGACATTTGAGAACGGTCCTTAGAACATGAAGAAAGAAATATCCTCAGGTAAAATCCTCAAGGAAGCTTTCTGTGAAACTACTCTGTGTCGTCTTAATTCTTCTCACTTAGTTAAGCAACTCCTTACGTTGAGTAGTTTTCTAACCCTGTGTATGTTTAGCGTGTGATGACACATTCGGGAGCACTTTGAGGCTTATGGTGAGAAAGGAAATATGTTCAAACCGAAACTGGCGATC
>NW_016872870.1:0-784 GCF_001698545.2 Rhinopithecus bieti
ATTACTTTTCTATTTTAAAGAGGTCATGCCAGAAGCAGCTACCCTTTGCGTGGTTAAATACAAAAGACTACATTTATTGTAACTTCACATGAGGACTATAAGGTAGTTTAAGAACACAGAATACTAGTTTTGTCAAGATAGTTTGTGAAGTACACCTTTACTTTGGGCAAGAGTTAGTTGGCTTAATTTTTATAAATTAAGATTTAAAATGTATTGACAAAATCACTATTTAGACCAGGTGCGGTGGCTCATGCCTGTAATCCCAGCACTTTGGGAGGCTAAGACAGGTGGATCACCTGAGGTCAGGAGTTCAAGACCAGACTGGCTAACATGGCAAAACCCCATCTGTACTAAAAATACAAAGATTAGCCAGGTGCGGTGGTGGGCGCCTGTAGTCTCAGCTACTAGGGAAGCTGAGGCAGGAGAATTGTTCGAACCTGGGAGGTGGAGGTTGTAGTGAGCTGAGATTGCACCACTGCACTCCAACCTGGGTGACAGAGCAAGAAGACTCCATCACAAAAAAACAAAAACAAAACAAAACAAAAAAAAAAAAATCACTATTTAAAAGAATACTGGCCAGGTGCAGTGGCTCATGCCTGTAATCCCAGCACTCTGGGAGGCTGAGGTGGGCGGATCATGAGGTCAGGAGTTTGAGACCAGTCTCGCCAATATGGTGAAACCCTGTCTCTACTGAAAATACAAAAATTAGCCAGGCGTAAATTAGCCAGGCATGGTCGTGCGCACCTGTAGTCCCAGCTACTCGAGAGGCTGAGGCAGAAGAATT
>NW_016872871.1:0-383 GCF_001698545.2 Rhinopithecus bieti
CAGAAAGAGAAAAAAAACGGCAATTGGAGTTTTATCCCAGACTGTGGGGCCTGGCCAAGAGATAGAGGCCTATCTCTCAAAACAACTAGACAGAGTTTCCGAAGGCTGACTCCCAGGTCTAAGAGTCCTAGTAGCGATGTCCCTATTAATACAAGAAGCAGATAAACTAACCCTTATACAAAACCTGAATATAAAGCCCCCCACCATGCTGTGGTAACTTTAATAAATACCAAAGGAAATCATTGGTTAACAAATGCTAGATTAACCAAGTACCAAAGCTTGCTATGTGAAAATCCCCACATAACCATTGAAGTTTGCAAAAACCCTAAACCCCACCACCTTGTTCCCAGTATCAGAGAGCCCAGTTGAACATAATTTTGTAG
>NW_016872872.1:0-383 GCF_001698545.2 Rhinopithecus bieti
TAACTTTCTTCACAGAATTTAAAAAAATTACTTTAAATTGCACATGGAACCAAAAAAGAGCCCGCATAGCCAAGACAATCCTAAGCAAAAAGAACAAAGCTGGAGGCATCATGCTACCTGACTTCAAACTATACTACAAGACCACAGTAACCTAAACAGCATGGTACTGACACTAAAACAGATATATAGACCAATGGAACAGAACAGAGGCCTCAGAAATAACACCACACATCTACATGCATCTGATCTTTGACAAACCTGACAAAAACAAGCAATGGGGAAGGGATTCCCTATTTAATAAATGATGTTGGGAAAACTGGTTAGCCATATGCAGAAAACTAAAACTGGACCCCTTCCTTACAACTTATACAAAAATTATGTCA
>NW_016872873.1:0-380 GCF_001698545.2 Rhinopithecus bieti
ATATAGATATGTACAATATCTATATATATATAAATATGTATCTGTGTGTGTGTGTGTGTGTATATATATATTTTTTTTTTTTGGAGATAGAGTCTCACTCTGTTGCCTAGGCTGGAGGTCAGTTCCATGATCTTGGCTCACTGCAACCTCCACTTGCCAGGTTTAAGCGATACTCCTGCTTCAGCCTCCCGAGAAGCTGCGACTACAGGTGTGCACCACCATGCCCAGCTGATTTTTTGTATTTTTAGTGGAGATGGGGTTTCATCTTGTTGCCCAGGCTGGTCTTGAACTCCTGACCTCAGGTGATCTGCCCACCTTGGCCTCCCAAGGCTCTGGGATTTCAGACGTGAGCCACCGCACCCAGCCTAAGATCTCTATTT
>NW_016872874.1:0-782 GCF_001698545.2 Rhinopithecus bieti
CTTACTTCCTTCCTTTCTTCCTTTTTTTTTTTGAGATGGACTCTTGCTCTGTCACCCAGGCTGGAGTGCAGTGGCACCATCTTGGCTCACTGCAAGCTCTGCCTCCCAGGTTCATGCCATTCTCCCACCTCAGCCTCCTGAGTAGCTGGGACTACAGGCACCCACCACCATGCCCATCTAATTTTTTTTGTATTTTTAGTAGAGACGGGGTTTCACCATGTTAACCAGCATGGTCTCAATCTCCTGACCTCGTGTTCCGCCCCTCTTGGCCTCCCAAAGTGCTGGGATTACAGGCATGAGCCACTGCACCGGCTTTCTTTCTTTCTTTCTCTCTTTCTCTCTTTCTCTCTCTCTCTCTTCTTTCTTTCTTTCTTCTTTTTTTTTTTTCTCAAGAGTCTTGCTCTGTCACCCGGGCTGGAGTGCAGTGATGCAGTCATGGCTCATTGCAGACTCAACCTCCTGGGCTCAAGCAATCCTCCCACCTCAGCCTCCCAAGTAACTGGGATTACAGGCCTGCACCACCAGACCTAAATAATTTTTGTATTTTTTAAAAGACAGGGTTTCACCATATTGCCCAGGCTGATCTCGAACTCCTGGGCTCAAGTGATCCACCTGCCTTGGCCTCTCAAAGTGTTAGGATTACAGGCGTGAGCCACCACCCCTTGCAAGTTTCCTACTTTTTTTTTTAAGTGTTCTTGATGTCAAGCCGGATCTTTTTTTGTTTGCTTGTTTTCTTTCCAATAACTTAACTATTCTTAGAACTTTATTTTTTATTTTATTTT
>NW_016872875.1:0-2413 GCF_001698545.2 Rhinopithecus bieti
CACAGCCATTAAAAGGATGAGTTCATGTCATTTGTAGGGACATGGATGAAGCTGGAAGCCATCATCCTAAGCAAACTATCGTAAGGACAGAAAACCAAATGACTCATGTTCTCACTCATAGGGGGGAACTGAACAATGAGAACACTTGGACACAGGAAGGGGAACATAACACACTGTGGCCTGTCATGGGATGGGATATTGGGGAGGGATAGCATTAGGAAATATACCTAATGTAAATGATGAATTAATGGATGCAGCACACCAACATGGCACATGTATACATATGTAACAAACCTGCACATTGTGAACATGTACTCTAGAACTTAAACTATAATAATAGTAATAAAAAAAGAAACTCTTGGGAAAAAATAGCATCCAAAATATTTTAATAGAATTTCCTGAAGAAATGCTTCTAACACTCTAACTACCTGCAAGACAGCTTAAGTCACACAGTTCCCTTAAACCTCAGTAAGGTACTTGCATGTTCTCAAGTTATTTTGGCTGCTGAGCTCTGCACAGTTAAATAAAACTTGATGCTAGAAGAGGTTTCATTATGTATGTGAACGTATTTTCTTCAGGTAATCAGTGAATGGCAGACTAGAAGTTAGTCAGAGGCTGGAATAATAAAGTCAAAGCTAATTCAGTCCCTCACAGGTCAAGGCTGTGACCATATCTATAGCATTTGTCAGACTAACATATGCATAACACTTCTGTGAGTGTGTTTCCTGCACAGAAAATCACACCTTAAAATAAGTGGGCATTGATTTATCTCACGTCAATCTCTGTTTATCTTAAGTTGTTTAACTGGGGTAAAGCAGAGATGGTGGTGTTCCTGCCTGGCCAGTAACTCTTCCACACTTTTCTCTTCTAGAGCATTTCCATAGCACGTGTCAGGATCATACTTGTTATTACAGCCTTATTACTTACCACTGATAAGTGGAATTTATTTTATTTATTCATTTTGAGATGGAGGCTCACTTTGTCTCTAGGCTGGAGTGCAGTATCATGATCTCAGCTCACTGCAGTCTCTGCCTCCTGGGTTCAAATGATTTCTCTGCCTCAGCCTCCTGAATAGCTGGGACTACAGGTGAGTGCCACCATGTCTGGCTAACTTTTGTATTATTATTATTTTTTTTTTACTAGAGATGGGGTTTTCCATGTTGACCAGGCTTGTCTTGAACTCCTGGCTTTAAGTGAGCTGCCTGTCTTGGCCTCCCAATTGCTAAGATTACAGACATGAGCCACCAGGCCTGACTGATGTTTTGCAATTTCATATTACTTTTTTTTTTCTCCTATGTGAACACCCCAAAATACATCATCTTAATTGCCAAATAAGTCCCATCTTTTATACTGCACATAGTAACTGCCTTCCAAAGAGTACAGTATGGACAGGAGGATAATGTAACTTTTCAGTGGGGAAATGTGTCCAACAGGATTTCTGTCATGTAATCAAAGTTAATATTAGTAGTGTTGAGTCATGCTCACAGTACACAGCCTGGATATGATGTGATCAGAATGGCACTTTACTTCTGTGGTCTCTCTCCCCAAAACTTATAACCACAGTCTAACCATGAGAAAACACACTGGGCAAACACACTTTGGGAGACATTGTACAAAATATCTGATTAATACTCCTCAAAACTGTTAAAACAGATTATCAAAACAAGGAAAATCTGTGAAACTGTCACAGCCTAGAAGAGCCTAAGGAAACATGACTACTAAGTATACATAATATTGTAATCTGGAGGAAATTGTGGGGAAGAAAAAAGGCATAGCTAAAGTTGAAGGAAAAAAATAATGTGTGGAGTTTCATTGATAATAATGCATCATTATTGGCTTATTTAGTTGGGACAAGTATACCATAAATTGTAAGATTTTAATAACAGGTGAATCTGGATGTGTTAACTCTGTGCTATCCTTGCAAATTTTATTTAAATCTTAAACTATCCCAAAATAAGTCCTACAAAAAAGGAATGGTAAATATTTGAATTGACCCATTTACCCAATGAAGCCATAAACCAGTTGTGACTATGACACCTTTCAATGCTCACCCTGACCTTTATTAATTTAGGAGCAGGAGCAACAAAACAAAATATAAGTTTGGAATGATTTTCTAGGGAGACTGAGTTTAAGGTTAGTAGTCATTGTGCCTGTATGCCTAGACCATTGAAAATACTGAGCTGTTAGGGATCATAAAGCTGACTCCATTGAACCATTTCATTTTGAAGACAAAGAAATTGAGGACCAGAAAGAAGAAGGCATTCACCTGGGGTATTGTGGACATAGAACTGGAACTGATGTTTTCTGGGTTCTAGTTCAGGGTTCATTCTCCTTCCTCATGTTTGTTCCTGAACCTTTCTGCTCAATACAAAAGCTTCCTTTTACTTTCCTCCTGTTTTATCCAAAGAGTGAT
>NW_016872875.1:6110-7494 GCF_001698545.2 Rhinopithecus bieti
TACATCTAGTTCTAGATCCTTGAGGAATTGCCATACTGTTTTCCATAATGGTTGAACTAGTTTACAATCCCACCAACAGTGTAAAAGTGTTCCTATTTCTCCACATCCTCTCCAACACCTGTTGTTTCCTGACTTCTTAATGATTGCCATTCTAACTGGTGTGAGATGGTATCTCATTGTGGTTTTGATTTGCATTTCTCTGATGGCGAGTGATGATGAGCATTTTTTCATGTGTCTGTTGGCTGTATGAATATCTTCTTTTGAGAAATGTCTGTTCATATCCTTTCCCCACTTTTTGATGGGGTTGTTTGTTTTTTTCTCGTATATTTGTTTGAGTTCTTTATAACTTAACAAAAGTTTTGTTTTGCTAGGCTAGGCACTTTCTGGGAAGGCAGTACAGCTGCAAATAAACTGGCTACCCAATTCCAAGCTCTGTCATTTTGTAGCTATGTGACTTTGGGCATGTCACTTAACTTCTCTGTGTCTCAGTTTTCTTATTTGGAAAATGAAGCTACTTATCTCACAGGGTTGTTGTGAGGATTGAACCTGCTAGTTTATGAAGAGAACTAAGGGCTCAGGATAGTTAGCCCTATGCAAGTGGTAGCTATAATTATGGTTGTTGTTATTTTTTCTCCAATGCCAGAAATGTTTTTAACAGCTTTACTGAAGTATAAATGGCATATAAAGAACTACAGACATTTAATGTGCACAATTTGATGAATTTTAATATATGCAAACACCCATGATACCATCAATGTAATCAAAATAATAGTCACTTCCATCACCTCCCAAAGTTTTCTTGTGTCCCTTTGTTTTTGGTGTGTGTGTGTGTCTCTGTGTGTGTGTGTTTTCATGTGTTAAGAACATTTTCCATGAGATCTTCCCTCTTACCAAATTTTGAAGTGTCTATTACTGTATTGCAGATTATAGGTACTATGTTGTGCATAGAACTTAATCATTGAGCAGAACTAAAATTTTATACTCATTGAGCAACAACTCTCCACTTCCCCAAACTCCAGTCCCTGGAAACCATTATTGTATTCTATGCTTCTGTGAGTTTATTATAGATAGCTCATATAAGTGGAATCATTGCCAGGAATCCTGACAGTGGAGGATGGAAAGGGAATAGCCACAGCTGGTGGCCAAGGGCTCTCAGGGTGGGCCCCACAGCCTGGTGGCTGGAATACAAGAGCTTCTATGATGCTTCAGGTTGCAGGTGTTCAAGCAATGACTACCATTGGTCATGCACTTTCTTCTTTTTCTGGTGACAAATTCCAGAATCACTGGGAAAGCCTTTTGATTCTAATTCCTATCATGAGATAAGATGTGTTCAGTAGCATGCTTATTAACAAGATACCAAGCCTAGGAGAAACATGAAGGCTTT
>NW_016872876.1:0-2118 GCF_001698545.2 Rhinopithecus bieti
ATTCTCCTGCCTCAGCCGCCCCAGCAGGTGGGACTACAGGTGCCCGCCACCGTGTCTGGATAATTTTCTGTATTTTTAGTAGAGACCGGATTTCACTGTGGTCTCGATCTCCTGACCTCGTGATCCACCCACGTGGCTGGGGCTTGCTTTAAATTATTTAAGCTTGTTTGTATTACCTACTGACTATCTTAGAGAAAGAGGAATAAAGCTTATCGTTGCTATAGGAAACACTATGCATAAAGTCTCTCCATCTTATCTGTGGAGCTTCCTATCTTTAGAAACTACATTCTAAATACGTTGTTTTTACCATTACGATAATCTTTCTATAATCATTTACCACCAAACTACAAGACACAGCAGCCAGAAATCAAGATTGTTAAAGTATCACTAGTTAAAAGAAAACTGAATTACAATCATGTATCCTTGTGAGAAAACAAATTCACACATTTTGAAATCTAGAGAAATGACTTTTTTCCTCCCAACCTAAAACATAGTATATACTCAGTAAATCTTTGTTAGGTAATAGCAAAGCTAAGATCATTTTATGACTACCTAGTACTGACCTTGGCATTAAATGTTCAAAGAAAGTTTAGTCTAAAAAAACAAAAATGAATCAATTACCTTTTCAGTGCCTCTTTTCTTTTCCCGAGGCTGATTAAGTTTTGCCTGTCTATCAACCAAAATCTTCTGCCAATACCTTTGTTCGTGATCACCTTAAAACAAACAAAACTCTGATGGATGAAAAGAAGAACATATCTGAAAACCATATTCAAGACATTATATTCTCAATGACAGAACTAGGACAGTTTTTGATTATATTTAATGCCACTTTATACATATTACAGAATAGAAAAAAATTTATTAGTTTCGCTAGGTGCGGTGGCTCAAACCTCTAAATCTAGCACTTCGGGAGGACGAGGAGGCAGGATCACCAGAGGTCAGGAGTTCGACAACAGCCTGGCCAACATGGCAAAACCCCGTCTCTACTAAAAATTGCCTGGTGCAGTGGCTCATGCCTGTAATCCCAGCACTTCAGGGGGCCAAGGCAGGCAGATCACCTGAGGTCGGGAGTTTAAGACAAGAACAGGCTGACCAACATGGAGAAACCCCGTCTCTACTAAAACCATAAAATTAGCTGGGCAAGGTGGCACATGCCTGTAATCCCAGCTAACCTGGGAGGCTGAGGCAGGAGAATCACTTGAACCCGGGAGGCAGAGGTTGCACTGAGCTGAGATTGTACTATTGTACTCCAGCCTGGGCAACAAGAGCAAAACTCTGTCTCAAAAAATAAAATAAAAATATAAAAATTAGCCAGGCGTGGTAACACACACCTGTGATCCCAAGTACTCAGGAGGCTGAGGCAGGAGAATCACTTGAACCTGGGAGGTGGAGGTTGCATTGAGTTGAGATCACATCACTGCACTCCAGCCTGAGAGAGAGTGAGACCAAAAAAGAAAACAACAAAAAAACAAACAAACAAACAAACAAAAACAAAACTAGTTTCATTAGCCAAACTATGAAAATGTTATCCACAATAAGGATGGTTACCAAAAAAAAAAAAAACTTCTATGAAGTTTTACCAGAAAGGATCTCGAGTTTCCAGCAGTGTTTCTTGTTAATTTCTGTATATGCATTTATTACTGCTTGAGCATCCTCAGGAGTTTTAAATCTAGCATGGCATTCTGTATCCCCTTCTAGCAAATCAACATAAAGAACTTCTGAGATTGCTGCCAAAGTATCCTGCATTAGAATTAAGTAGAAAGACAAATAAAATTTAAAAAGTTTCACAATAATTCTAAAACTATTCCAATGGTTATGCCAGAATATATTATGTAAATCAAGCATTTTGCAGACTAATGAGGAGCAAATATCCTGTATCAAACATTTCTTGTAAAGCATGTTCTTAAAAATAGATATGAATAATATCAACTCTAATCATTTATTTTCCTTTATTTTCTTGAAATCACATCCTTAAAATCTGAACTAGAATGGGAATATTCTATAAGGACAACAGATTTGTAGAGCAGAAAGCAGAAATAGTGTCCCCCAATCCCCAAATCAGGAAAGGTTCACATCTGGGAGTAGTTAGTATAAGAATAAAATTGGCCGGGCGCGGTG
>NW_016872877.1:0-2123 GCF_001698545.2 Rhinopithecus bieti
ATAACCACTGTCTGCCATCTGGGATGTCCTCATATACTAACACTACTGCTACAATAAGGGAAAAAATAGAAAGAAACTGATGCATACTTTGTTCCAAATATCTAGTTAACTTACGATATCCTGATGTTTCTCAAATTACTACCATAATTTTCCAAATTATACCTCATTAGAAAATCAATGTATGTTGATACATTATATATTTCCAGTAGTCTCTACTCATATCACACTTTTATTAATTTCATCTTAATCTGAGTAAACAACATATTTTTAAGCCCAGCATAAAACATGTATAATAAACCACCTGAACACAGGCTCAATCCCCAACACCCCAACACCCCAACACCCCAACCTTAGCTTCCACCTTGGAGACTACCAACCTTTGTCACTCCACCAAACATGCTGTGCTGTGCATTTATGGGTCTCTGCTTATGCTGTTCCCTGTGCCTGAAAATTATCCACCCATCTCCCCAAGCAGTGGATATGGCAAGTGCCCTGTCCAAATCCCTGCAACTACCCTGGGTGTTGGCTACTAACAGCTCTCAGCTAACCCAGGGACGTTATATATTCCTGTCCACAGGCAATGAAGAACTGACTGGGGTACATTAAAAGCAACAAGAGACACATCAACCAATCAAACTCTATGGGATCTTAACTGGACGCTGAATTAAACAAACTATAATTTTTTTTAAAGCTATGCTGCTTAAAAATAATTGGAACACTTGATAGTTGATGATATTGTAGAATTATTATTAATTTACAGGTATAATAATAACATTGCAGATGGTAAAAATATATTTATGGATAATATGGTGTCTGGGATTAGCTTTAAAATAACACAAGATGGGGATAAGTGGATAGGAATGCAGAGGAAAAATACTAGTTATGAGCTAATAACTGCTGAAGGTGCCAAATGGGTACATAAGAGTTTACCATACTATTCTCTTTATTTGTGTCGATTTCCCATAATAAAAAGTTTAAACAGAGAAACAGAAAAGCCCAGAAAGGGAGGTAGAGAGTCAAACATAAAACAGGAATGACAAACAGTGTCAAATCAGACCACACAGTATTAAATTTTCACTTATATTTGCTTAAACATCATCTGGAGTAAAATATTGAAATGAATAGATACCATTGGAATAAAAAATTGAAAAATCATTTAACTTGTTTTGAAATAAAACAAATTGAATACAATGAAATGAATTGATATTTATTTCGTGCAGTCATTATGAAGGCACAT
This sequence comes from Rhinopithecus bieti, assembly GCF_001698545.2. NCBI lineage: Eukaryota > Metazoa > Chordata > Mammalia > Primates > Cercopithecidae > Rhinopithecus > Rhinopithecus bieti. The sequence continues at coordinate 1,238 of NW_016872877.1, forward strand.
AAAGAAAAAAAAAAAAAAAAATTCTATATCAAGGGCATAACTCCTGAAGTAAATCTAGACTTTTACTATGCTGTAAGTTAATCCCAAAAAATCCTAGTAATTATTGAAAGCTGTGCTTTACTTATATGACTTCAATTAATTCTCTCAGAAATCCAATGAGTCCAATCTCCTCATTATATACATTTTAGATATAAGGAAACTAAGGTCGGTAGGTGACCCCAAGTCTGATTCACTCCAGCCAGCTCACTTCGAAGCCTAAGCCCCTAATGCAGTGCTCTGGGGAACAGGGCAGCACAGTGCCCTAATACCTTGCCACAGAGTTAACAAAGCAACATCATTTCGGCAAGGAGTCTCAAATAGTGGTAGGTGCTCCAAACATCAATTTAATAAAATATGTGGCTGACCCAACATTGGTATCACTAGGCTGCCTTTCTGGTGGTTACAGTTTGTGTTATCTGTGCACACAAATCACAGGTTTGTCTGATTAACATTCAGTCCTATAAAGTTGTATTGTTCCTAAAGATAAGCCTACTCAAGAACTAAATTCATAATCTAACCCCTTTTGTAACAAAATGGACAAATAAGTGGCTATCTTTTAGAATATCATGAAAACACAGGAAAGTTTAAATTATAAACTGCCAGATTTTGAGAATATAAGTTATTAGTAAAACCAGCAATCTCAAAATTTTCTTTCATGAAACAGGGCTTAGATTAAATATATAAGTAGAAAGCTGCATGATAAGGAACTGAAAACTAAATTAACATGGTTAAACTCATTTTCAGATAATAGCTTGCAAAAATATTTATCTGAATTACTAAAGAAAGGCAACAGGATTCAGAAGTTATAAGAATGATCTCTTAAACTCTGCAACAAGTAGGGGTAAAA
>NW_016872878.1:0-945 GCF_001698545.2 Rhinopithecus bieti
TCCCAAGTAGTTGAGATTACAGGCATGGGCCACCATACCCAGTTAGTTTTATATTTTTAGTAGAGTCGGAGTTTCTCCACGTTGGTCAGGCTGGTCTCAAACTCCCGACCTCAGGTGATCCACCCGCCTCGGCCTCCCAAAGTGCTAGGATTACAGGTGTGAGCTGCCACACCTGGCCGAAAACACATTTACCAAACACTGTTAAAGTGTTATAGTGGAACCAGGTGTAGTGGCTCACACTTGTAATCCCTTGAGAGGTTTGGGACATGGGAGGCTGAAGCTGGAGGATCACTTGAGTCCAGGAGTTTGAGACCAGCCTGGGCAACATAGCGAGACTCCTTTCTCTATAAAAAAATTGAAAACACGGCCAGGTACAGTGGCTCACGCCTGTAATGCCAGCACTTTGGGAGGCTGAGGCGGGCAGATCACAAGATCAGAAGATCGAGACCATCCTGGCTAACATGGTGAAACCCCGTCTCCACTAAAATACAAAAAATTAGCCGGGTATGGTGGCAAACGCCTGTAGTGCCAGCTACTCGGGAGGCTGAGGCAGGAGAATGGCGTGAACCCAGGAGGCAGAGCTTGCAGTGAGCCGAGATCTTGCCTCTGCACGCCATCCAGCCTGGGCAACTCAGCGAGACTGCATCTCAAAAAACAACAACAACAAAATTGAAAACACATAAAATTATCTGGGCACAGTGGTTCATGCCTGAAGTCCCAGCCCTCTGGGAGGTTGAAGCAGGAGGATTGCAGGAGTTCAAGGCTACAGTGAGCTGTGATTGTTCCACTGCACTCCAGCCTGGGTGACAGAGCAAGACCTTGTCAATAAAATGTTTTTTTTTTAAAACCTGAAGTTTCTTTGGTATTTAGAAGGAAAGCATCCTGAAGGCACATTTGGTGGGGGAAAGACAAATATGGGAAAATGTAATTATGGGGAACCGCTAT
>NW_016872879.1:0-783 GCF_001698545.2 Rhinopithecus bieti
TACGGAGAACTGACAGTATTTGTAAAAACCAAATAGTTGGCCAACCGCGGTGGCTCACACTTGTAATCCCAGAGCTTTGAGAGGCTGAGGTGAGCAGATCACCTGAGGTCATGAGTTCAAGACCAGCTTGGGCAATATGGTAAAACTCTGTCCCTACTAAAAATACAAAAATTAGCCAGGTGTGGTGGCAGGTGCCAGTAATCCCAGCTACTCAAGAGGCTGAGGCAGGAGAATTGCTTGAACCCAGGAGGCAGAGGTTGAAGTGAGCCAAGATTGTGCCACTGTACTCCAGCCTGGGTGACAGAGCGAGACTACATCTCCAAAAAAAAAAAAAAAAAAAAAAAAAAAAAAGAAAAAAATAGCATTGGCCGGGCGTGGTGGCTCATGCCTGTAATTCCAGCACGTTGGGAGGTAGAAGTGGGCGGATCACCTGAGGTCAGGAGTTTGAAACCAGCCTGGTCAACATGGCGAAACCCCGTCTCTGCTAAAAATACAAAAATCAGCCAGGTGTGGTGGTGTGTGCCTATAATCCCAGCTACTTGGTAAGCTGAGGCAGGAAAATGGCTTAAACCCAGGAGACAGAGGTTGCAGTGAGCCAAGATCATGCCATTCCACTCCAATCTGGGTGACAGAGCAAGACTGTTTCAAAAAAAAAAAAACTCAAAACCAAATAGCCTTAAAAAACTAACTTATGACTGGGCGCAGTGGCTCACGCCTGTAATCCCAACATTTTGGGAAGCCAAGGTGGGCAGATCATGAGGTCATGAGATGGAGACCATCCTG
>NW_016872880.1:0-653 GCF_001698545.2 Rhinopithecus bieti
CTGTTAGCAAACTGCTTCCTGAAGACCAAAGTGTATCTTTGTGAGATGGATTCATGTATCACAAAGAAGTTTCTCACAAAGCTTCCTTCACGTTTCTATCTGAGGATATTTCCTTTGTCACTGTAAGCTGCATAGCACTAAGAAGTATCACATTGCAGAATTCAAGAAAACTATGTTAGCAAACTGATCTCTGAAGAGAAAAGTGTCACTCTGTGAGTTGCATTTACACATCCCAATGCCGGTTCTCAAAACGCTTCTTTCTAGTTTTTATCTGAGGATATTTCCTTTTTCAACACAGCCCTCAATGAGTTCCCAAATATCACTTTGTCGAATCCACGAAAACAGTGTGAGACAACTGCATAGTGAAGATAAAGATGTAACTCGGTGAGATGAATTAACATATCACAAACAAGTTTCTCAGAAAGCTATTTTCTAGTTTTTATTTGAGGATATTTCCTTTGTCACCATAAGCCTCATTGCACTGAGAAATATTCCAATGCAGATTTCAAGAAAACACTGTGAGCAAACGGATCAATGGAAAGAAAAGTGTAACTCTGAGAGTTTCATTCACATGTCACAATGCGGTTTCTCAGAACGCTTTTTTCTACTTTTTATCTGAGAATATTTTCTTTCTAACCATAGCCTTCCATCGG
>NW_016872881.1:0-308 GCF_001698545.2 Rhinopithecus bieti
AGGGGTGCGTGAAGGGGTGTGTGTGTAGGGGTGCGTGTAGGGGTGTGTGTGTAGGGGTGCGTGTAGGGGTGTGTGTGTAGGGGTGTGTGTGTAGGGGTGTGTGTAGGGGTGTGTGTGTAGGGGTGTGTGTGGGGGGGTGTGTAGGGGTGGGTGGGGGTGTGTGGGGGGGTGTGTGTGGGGGGGTGTGTAGGTGTGTGTGTGTGTAGGGGTGTGTGTGTAGGGGTGCGTGTAGGGGTGTGTGTGTGTAGGGGTGTGTGTGTAGGGGTGCGTGTAGGGGTGTGTGTGTAGGGGTGTGTGTGTAGGGGTGC
>NW_016872882.1:0-310 GCF_001698545.2 Rhinopithecus bieti
ACACATTCAAAGAATGTTTTTATTATTGCAGTCACTATGAGAACTGATTAAATACCTTGAGAATATTTGAGCCACCTTAAAAATCTCATCATTATCCCCTAGCCTCACTCCAACCCAATCAAAACACACTTCCATCGCCATTGCAAGTCCCAAAGTAACTTCTCTCTTAAATCCCCAAAGATGTATAAATGCCAAAAGGTTACATCATTTTAAATGTTAGCTGCTATCAGAAGGAGCCATGATGCTAAGAGAAATGGACATTCATCTTCTTTGCTCATGGGAAACTTTACAAGAAATGATGTTCATTTAA
>NW_016872883.1:0-309 GCF_001698545.2 Rhinopithecus bieti
AAAAGAAGAGGGAAGGGGGGGAGGAAAAGAGGGGGGGGGGGGGGGGGAGAGGAAGGAAATGAAGGAAGGAAGGAAGGAAGGAAAGAAGGGGAGGGATGGAGGGAGGAAGAAAGGGCAGATGACGAGACAAAAATTAGCTGGGTGTGGTGGCATGTGCCTGTAGTTCCAGCTACTCAGGAGGCTGAGGTGGGAAGATCACTTGAGCCCTGCAGGCAGAGGTTGTAGGGAGCGGAGATTGTCACACTGCACTCCAGCCTGGGCAACAAAGCCAGACCCTTTCTCAAAAAACAAGAAGAAAATAAAAATGTT
>NW_016872884.1:0-949 GCF_001698545.2 Rhinopithecus bieti
TGCAAAGGGATGTTTTGGAACTCATTGAGGCCTGTAGTGAAAAGGGAAATATCCTCAGATAAAAACTGGAAAGCATCTTTCTGAGAAACTGCTTGGTGATGTGTGAACTCAACTCACAGAGTTACACTGTTCTTTTCATTTAGCAGTATGTTTACATTGTTATCTTGGAATCTGCCATGGGATATTTTGGAGTGCATTGAAGCTTATGGTGACAAAGAAAATATCCTCAGACAAAAAAGAAAAGGAAGCTTTCTGATAAACTGCTTTGTGATTTCTGAATTCATATCACAGAGTTACATGATTCTTTTCATGGAGCAGTTTGCTATCACTGTTTTTGGGTAATCTGTGATTGGATATTTTGGATCACATTGAAGACTATGGTGACAAAGGCATTATCCTCGGATAAAAATTATAAAGAAGATTTCTGAGAAACTTCTTTGTGATGTGGGAATTCATCTCATAGGGTTACCCCTTTATTTTCATGGAGCAGTATGCTATCACTGTTTTCATGGAATCTGCAAAGGGATATTTGGGAGAATTTAGGCCTATGGTGAAAAAGGAAATATCCTCAGATAAAAAATAGAAAGAAGCTTTCTGAGAAATGGCTTTGTGATGGGTAAATTTATCTCACAGTATTACACTGTTTGCTCCATTTGGCAGTCTGCTAACACTGTTGTCTTGAAAACTGCAGTGGAATATTTCCAAGTGCCATAAAGCTTACGGTAACAAAGGAAATATCGTCATATAAAAACTAGAAAGAACTTTTCTGAGAATCTTCTCTGTGATGTTTGAATTTATGGCACAGAGTTACACTGGTCTTTTCATGGAGGAGTTTACTAACACTGTTTTCTTGAAATCTACAATGGCATATTCTGGAGCATATTGAAGCTTATGTTGACCGAGGAAATATCCTCATACAAAACTCGAAAGAAGCAATCTGAGAAACTGT
>NW_016872885.1:0-943 GCF_001698545.2 Rhinopithecus bieti
TGGAATCTACAAAGGGATATTAAGGAGTGCATTGATGCCTATGGTGAAATAGGAAATATCCTCAGATAAAAACTAGAAGGCATCTTTCTGAGAAACTACTTTGTGATGTGTGAATTCATCTTACAGAGTTACACGGTTATTTTCATTGATCAGCTTGATAACACTGTTTTCATAGAATCTGCAATAGGATATTTTGGAGTGTATTGAAGCCTCTGGTGACAAAGTAAATATCCTCACACAAAACCAAAACAACCTTTCTGGGAAACTGTGTTTTGATGTGTGAATTCATCTCACAGTGTTACAGCATTCTTTTCAATGAGAAGTATGCTAACACTTTTTTTCTCGGAATATGCATTGGGATATTGATGAGCACGTAGAAGAATAAGGTGAAAAGGAAAATCCTCACATAAAATTAGTAAGAAGCTTAGTGAGAAACAGCTTTCTGATGACTGAATTCATTTCACAGAGCTACACCATTTTTTCATGCAGCTGTATGGTAGCACTGTTGTTCATGTATCTGCAATATGATATTTGGAAGTGCACTGAAGCCTATGGTGACAATGGGCTATTTTGGGGTGCATTTTAAGCCTATGGTGACAAAGGAAATACTCTCATGTAAAACTAGAAAGAAGCTTTCCTAGAAGCCATATTGTGATGAGTTAATTCATCTCCCAGAGTTACATGATTCTCTTCATGGATCAGTTCGGTGGCACTGTTTTGGGGAATCTGAGAATGGATATTTTGGATCACATTGTAGCCTAATGTCACAACGGAATTATCCTCAGATAAAACCAAAAGAACTTTCTGAGAAACTGCTTTCTGATGTGTGAACTCATCTCACAGAGTTACAGTGTTCGTTTAATTGAGCAGTTTGGTAATACTGTTTTCATGGAATGAGCAATAGGATATTTTGGATTGCATTGAAACTTATGGTGACAAAGAG
>NW_016872886.1:0-455 GCF_001698545.2 Rhinopithecus bieti
GGCGGGTTACTTGAGGTCAGGAGTTTGAGACTAGCGGGCCAACACGGTAAAACTATGTCTCTACTAAAAATACAAAAATTAGCCGGGTGGGGGGCACGTGCCTGTAATCCCAGCTACTCAAGAGGCTGAGGCAGGAGAATCACTTGAATCTGGGAGGTGGAGACTGCAGTGAGCCGAGACCATGCCACTGCACTCCAGCCTGGGCAACAGAGCGAGACTCTGTCTCAAAAAGAAAAAAAAGAAAAGACGGAAGGAGAAAGGTATGAGACATAATACCTGTACCTATACTGCCCAACTAGAAGGGCACCAGTGGGGTGGGAAGTTAGACCAGGGTCTTTCTCCTTCTCCAATCTCAGCCCAGGCCCTCCCTCCAACCCTAGCCTAGGACCCTGAGCCCTAACATCCTCCCTGTGGCTCAGGGGAGGGGACAACCTCCACATGGGAACTGGAAACCT
>NW_016872887.1:0-310 GCF_001698545.2 Rhinopithecus bieti
TATGATTTTAAGGCTCATTATTTAAAAAATAATCTATATCACAATTGGAAGTTGTTTCCTCATATTTTCCAAGTTTGAATTAGGTGATTCCCTCCTTCCATCGTATGATGTCTTCCTGAGCAATTCTATTTTCTGCTTCTATAGCAAAGAAATGAAATGTGGTTAAAAACACATCAAGTTTATTTTATTCATTCGTTTGTTTTTATATTTTGCAATACATGGTGCCCTAGTGGAAGATAAACTGGACAGATTAACTTGTGTGTGTGTGTGTGTGTGTGTGTGTGTGTGTGTGTGTGTGTGTGTGTGTGTG
>NW_016872888.1:0-1513 GCF_001698545.2 Rhinopithecus bieti
AACATTTGAACTGATATGAGATTGAAGTTTTCAGAATTTCAATCCTTTTCTCACTAAATTATGAAATTATTAGGTAGACATAAAAGCTACAACCAAATCTCTTGCATAAGTAGTAATTAAGCTAATTTATATATGTATTTTTTTCCAAATATACAAAGTCTTTCTTTGGTAATTTTTTTTCTAGTGTGCTGGAAGTTTTGACTATAGCATAATTTCATTTTTTAAATTAATTTTGCTCTTGTTTACTTTCTCTCATGAGAATCGTGAATAATGAAAATCACATATTTTAAGAGAAAAGAGTGAAAACGTAGTTATATTTTGCTCGTAGTTCATGATCTTACCATTAGTTGGTGGCACTAAGGTAATTATATTAAGAAGAAAGCCTCCTAGGCTGGCTTTTGTTTCTAGATAATTCATTCATATGTATTTATTTGTGTTGTATTTAATGAATCTCTAATTTTATATTATTTGAATGATCCTTATTATATAAGGCATTCTCTACTACCAAATGGCAGTGTTACTTTAATTTGCTCTATTGGAACGCACAAGCCTTAAAGACTAGTACCTTAGCTCATTGATGGATCAGGCAAATAATACATTTGGCAAGTATCTGTAAGATGTAAGAGTTTAATTACCAAGAAAATAATTTTAGACTGCTCTTTTTTCCCATTTTCCCCCAGATATTTCATGATTCTGAAGAAGAATTAGAGGTGAGACTTGAGAAAATGTAGAAAAATGTAAGAATGTAAAGTGGCTAAAGTGATACATGCACACACACACACATATACACACAGAAACACACACTCACACCTCAAAATAAAACCTGAGATGGTAAAAGGGTGATGGAAAAGGAAATATGACTCAATATGGGAAGGAAAAAGGAGCCAAATGTACAACAGAATTGGGAAGTATCAAAAGAGATTATGAGAAACATTTCTGAAGATTATGTATTTAATTCTTTTAATTTTTAAAAAAATGTTGCAGATATGCTTTGGATTTTCTTGAAGATTAAAAGCTTTCTTAACCATCCACCACTTTCTTGATTGGTTATTGTTTTCTCTACCTTCTGTGAAACAAACTGATGGATACTAATGGCACAGTTACAGTTACAGCTACTCAGTTGCACGGTTTACGCACATAGTTCTGCTACCAATGTTTAGTAGTGAATTAAACATTTTGGGCCAGGCACGGTGGCTCAAGCCTCTAATCCCAGCACTTTGGGAGGCCGAGGCGGGCGGATCACGAGGTCAGGAGATCGAGACCATCCTGGCTAACACGGTGAAACCCCGTCTCTACTAAAAAATACAAAAAAACTAGCCGGGCGAGGTGACGGGCGCCTGTGGTCCCAGCTACTCGGGAGGCTGAGGCAGGAGAATGGCGTAAACCCGGGAGGCAGAGCTTGCAGTGAGCCGAGATCCGGCCACCGCCCTCCAGCCTGGGCGACAGAGCAAGACTCCGTCTCAAAATAAATAAATAAATAAATAAATAAATAAATAAATAAATAAATAAAATT
>NW_016872888.1:4547-7172 GCF_001698545.2 Rhinopithecus bieti
AAAAAAAAAAAAAAAAAAAAAAGGAAAAGGAAAAGGTAAAAGACTGACAATATGGATGGAGAGAAACTAGGGTCTTTGGAAGTGACGTTACATTTCAGTCAGGCAAGCAGGGGAGTAGAGGGTGCTCCTGGAGGCCAGATCCCATGGCCAAAGCCTCAGCCCAAGCCTGGTGTGCGGAGTGGAACTGAGAAGGGGCCTGTGTGGCCTAGGGCAGGGAGAGGGCTCAGGGAAAGCAAACACGGAGGGAGGCAGCAGCAGCCACTTCCGGTTCTCACCATAGGTTGTCTTCTCTACCAGCCTCCCATCCTCACAGAAGTCATCTGTAGCTTTGCCAAGGAGGCCACGCACTGTGTAATCCTTCAAGCACAGGGAGGGAAAGATCCGTCAGTGACCCCACTCTAAGCCCTAGTAGCCCCTGCCCCAGAGGCTGGGGGTGGGGAGTCCCCAGGTCTCCCTCAGGGAACTCATGCGCCCAGCCCCCACCCAGTTGCTCATGGCCCCATGAAGAAGGGCACCAGCTCTGTCATGTGGCCTTCAGCAGCTCTTGCTCTCTTTGTATTCAAGCTCTCCCATCACCTGGGGACAGTAACAGGGCCAGTCTCACAGTGCTGCTGCCCTGATTCAGCCAGCGGGACATGGTACCTGGCTCCCAGTCAGGAGGCTTCCTACAAGATTGCTGGCTGGTTTCCATGACAACCAGCACTGGCAGCCTCCAAAGGTGCTGACCGCTGACAGCCACCCTGTGGCCACCCCAGGCCTCCATGTCTCTCCTCTTCAACCTAACTTGGCAATTTATCACTCTGAGTCCCTTCTAGCATGCTCTGTCAGCTTCTCTCCATGCCTCTAAATAGAATAAGATTTCATGGCCCAGATCAGGCCTTTCCTCATCCCGGCTTGTAAAAACTCCCCCTCCTCTGAATCTGCAGCTAACCCCATCTGCCACAGATAAGGAATGATTGGCTGGGTACAGTGGCTCACATCTATAATCCCAGTACTTTGGGAGACAGAGGCAGGTGGATCGCTGAGTAGCTGGGAGGATAGGCACACACCACCAGACTAATTTTTTTTTTTTTTTCAGTAGAGATGGGTTTTGCCATGTTGGCCAGGCTGGTCTCCAACTCCTGGCCTCGAGTGATCCACCTACCTCGGCCTCCCAAAATGTTGGGGTTACGGGTGTGAGCCACCTCGCCCAGCCTAATTTCTCTGTCTTCAGCCAATGAACGCATGCTCAGCGTCTGTACAAAGTAATACTTCAGAGCACTACTCAGGGACTTAGCTTCCTATTGCTGCTGGAACAAATTACCACAAACTTAGTGGCTGAAACCAATGAAAATGTATTGTCTTATAGCTCTCGAGGCCCTAAGTATGAAAAGGGTCTTAGGGGCTAACATCAGTGTGTTGGTAGGACTGTGCTCCTTTATAGACACGCTAGAAAATAATTTGTTCTGCTGTCTTTTCCAGTCTCTAGAAGCCCCCTCCATTCCTTGGTTAGTGTTGTCCTTCCATCTTCAAATTCAGCAATAACCAAGTTTCTGCTCTCTTTTCCACTTTTCGGGACAATGTTTACATTGGAGCCCCTCAGGTAATCTGAAATAATCTTCCCATATAAAGGCTTGGTGACCAACAACCTTCATTCCATCTGCTATTTTAATTTCCTTGACTTCAAAACCTGACCTATTAATGGGTTCTGGGGATTAGTCCACTGGGACATTGCTCTGACTACCACACGTATGTTGCTTAGTTGGCATAGAGAGACTTTTGATTTGCTAAGGGTTGTAGACAGAAAGTTTAATTCTGCCATTTAAAATACCAAATTATCTCTACTCTTACTAACTTTTAACTATTTCCTTAAATTATACTGTAAAATTGTGTATTGTCTGTAGAGTTCCTTTCAGATATTCCTACAGAATTTTTTCCTTGGGATGGCAAAGGTTACTTATTTACAGAAGCAGAAAATATCTGTTTAATCTTCTTAATCTTAATAATAATACATCAATGAATTCAAATTAAGATGCAGATTGATGAAGTGCAAAACATATGAAGTTTTAAGAACTGGCAAGTTCTAAAATATTTATAATTCAGTCATCAGTTTCAATATCTTATCCCTTAATGCCTACACAAAATTAAATAAAATATTTACTCTAAATACTGTGGTGAGTCCACAGCTATCCTGATATTCATTCAAATTCTTAGAAATTGGGAGATGGAGGACGAGAGGTTGCCTGTGATGTTTTGGTCTACTGTGACTCTTGCCTCAACCTTCTGAGGGATTGAAGTTTGGAAATTATTTCCTCATTCTGCTACTTTTATTATTTGTGTATATGCTCACATGCACACACATAAAAGACACAAAAGTATACATATACACATATGTGTATATATGTATGTGTGTATATGTATATATGTATATGTGTAAATACATATACGTTTATATGTGTGTATATACATGCACAAATATATATACGTGTATGTATTTACACACATGTATGTGTATATGTATGTAAATATATATACATATGTGTATATGTATGTAGACATATACATACATATACACTTTACTGAAAATTGGAAATTGGGAAGAATAATGCATACACAATAATCTCTCAGATGTATATGTATATACAC